>NC_086454.1:300431752-300536752 GCF_028390025.1 Pseudophryne corroboree | reverse complement strand
CGACAGTCTGTGTGCGCTGACAGTACCCATCGTCATCAATTCATAAATAACGCTGATCACCTGTTACCAGACTCCTCTCAGAAGGACGGCTCTCAGCATCTCTCCTATGAAAACTGAGACCGAAAGCCTGCTAAGTGTTGCATTGCCCCTAGTCCTGCCAACAGCATGTGACGTGTGCACATGGGTGATATACATGTCTAGCTGTAAAACACGGAGCCCCTAGCTGCAGCTGATGCTAGGGAAACTGCTTCCCATTCACCAGCTGGAGAAGTGTTCTGTAACTTGCCATTGCCCCAATAAATACCTTTCTGGGCCCTTATTGACCTTAGCACCACAGACCTATCAACACCAGCAGTTTTACATTACAACCTCAACCTGAAGACATGCCTGCGATTTTCTAAATGACTGAACCTCTATATGCCTGAGGAACCCATCTCTGTAAATACCTCCAGATGCCAGGGCACCAGACTACTGGCCTCGGACAGAAGATCTCTGCAAACCTGTGTTTTCAGTTACTGGGTATAGGTTGCAATACAGTCACTCACTATCTGAGGACTGCACAAGTGTCTTACGGGACTACAGACTGTCCTTGTCTTTTAGGTGCAAATGCACTAAGCCTTGGAGACTGATAAGGGGGCTAATTCAGACCAGATCGTAGCTTGCACGGCTACAATCAGCCACCCTGACATGCCGGGGGACGTCCAGCACAGGGCTAGTCCGCCCCGCATGTCTGGTCCTCACCCCGCCATAGAGGTACATAATCATTGCATGGCGGCGATGCTTTTGCTCCCTATCAGCGCAGCTCCTGCACTCTGGCTGAGAGCTAATCGTCGCTTTCCTGGTCGCAGTGGCTGTGCGTGTTACGCAGCCGCTGCGGCTCGCCCCCGCACGGGCCAGGCACGCCTGCTTTGCCCGGACCGCGCCCCTAAAACGGCAGCCCAACGCCGCTGGCTCGCCCCCTCCTGCCCAGCGAACGCCTCTGCCTGTCAATCAGGCAGAGGCGATCGCTGGGCAGAGATGCATTCGCAGTTCAGACCTGATCAGCCGCTGTGCGAAACCTGCCCAGCAGCAATCAGGTCTGAATTAGGCCCAAAGTAGAGAGAGAGAAACTACCAACCAATTAGCACTCAACTGTTATTTGTGAAACATAACTTTACATGGCAGTTAGGAGCTGATTGGCTGGTACTTTATCTCTCGCTTCATCACCATCCAAAGCATAGTACAACCCCCCACGTACAGCTTGTACCATGGCAGTTAGGAGCTGATTGGCTGGTACTTTATCTCTCTCCACGTTATCCATCTCCAGAGATTAGTACATCTCTCCCTTTCGGAATTTCAGTGTCCCAAGATATTAATGGGTGATTTTTATTTTATTTTATTTTAAGGGAAACGTTATCTTAATGTTCAGCTTGTAAGGGGGAATTCTATTGTTTTGGGGCGCCTGACGTGTGATATTCAGTTGGGTGTGAGTGCCCATTAAGTGTCGCACGTGTCTCTGCTAAACCTGTGCAAACTGCAGGGTGTGCTGGGTGGACAGATTTAATAAATAGTGGGAAATGGCATCCATCAGCAAAACAATTGAATATCTGCCGCCAGGTGCCTATTACTTACACATGAATCCCCCCCTAACTGTCATTTCAGAGACTGTGCTAGATAAAGGACAGTTACACGCTGATTGTTTGCTTTAGGCGATTTCTCCACTTTATCCCTTCTCCAGTGCTTGACACACATCTCTTATAATGTATTTAAGTAATGTGATTTTCTTCGTAATGAGTAAGAGTTCTCCTTGGGGTTTTAGCTGTCTCTAGAAAGTCTGAGTCACGCATGTTGAAAACTGCTCTTGCGATGAAGCCATAGGAAGAAGTTTCTTTGTCTCGCACTCACATTGTGCATCTGTGAGGTATTTGTTTTTCACCTGAGAGACCGTTTCTTATAAACATGTTCACATCTTTTTATTGCTGCGGGGATGAGGGCTTGCAAGGGTTGGGTTCCGTTTTGGATTTAATTTTAATTGTTGCAGTACCCTTGTTCTGCAACTATTACTAAATACCTTGCTTTGTCCTGTATTCTGTGCTTTTCAGCCATGCATGTTTATATTATCAGCTACAGATGTAGCCACTGAAGCTGCCTGCATGGCTTATCTGTATAATTCTACCCAATGCAAGAAAGCCCAACAGATCTGTACCATATTTAACAGCAATAACCCTAAACAATTTTTGCCAGATTATGTGCTGACATGGCTGAAAGGCAACTAATGTTGTCCCGTTAGCCATGCCTTTGTTTAGTAAAAGTTGCATGTTGCGTTGAAGTCGTCTAAGTGGGAACTTTTTTTAGGAAATACTGCCCTACATAAATGCTAATAAAAGCCTCATGCTCCACATGTAGCACTGAGCATAAAACTAGTCACGTGACCACCAAATCCAGGAGACCTGGGGTAAATGCCCTGCGCTTATGCATAAAGCTTACAGTATAGGATTTAATTTTTTTATTTTTGGCTTTAGCTAATCTGTTCTATGCAATCACGGGCACCATAAAAAAAAAAATATATGTTTTGGGGACTGGGGTTGGTAAGGCTGCTCCAGTGTCATCCACCCTCTCCTGAGTATGGGCCAAGGCTGGTGTATGCCCAATAAAGCACTGAACTGCACTTTCACTGAAAATGGTAAAGTTGAAGAGTGTTGTACTAAACCCCACATCGTTCATTTCCGGTAACTGCATCAGTTGATGAAGTAAGAAGGTTGGGCACAGGGTGGAAGAGATCATGGGGTTCATTCCGAGTTGATCGCTAGCTGCTGTTGTACGCAGCGCAGCGATCAGGCTAAAAATCGGCATTTCTGCGCATACGTAGGTACCGCAATGCGCACGCGCGATGTACGGGTACAAAGTCCTTTGTGGTTTTGCACAGGTTCTAACAACGTTTTCATTCGCACTGGCGGCCGCAAGAAGACTGCTGCACAGGCGTTCGCACTTCTGCAAAGCGAAAATACACTCCCCGGTGGGCGGTGACAATGCGTTTGCACGGCTGCTAAAAACTGCTAGCGAGTGATCAACTCGGAATGAGGGCCCAAGTTACAGCGTCTGCACCAATAGAATATGTATTGATGTGTGGTGAAGGGCTGTTCAGAATGCACCATTTGCCACACGCTGCACATGATATTGTAAAACACCATTTGTGCTGTATGCCCACATTAATGTTAACATTAATTGAGTTTAATTTAACATATGCACCAACTAAGCAAAGAGACATGGGCGAGGTGACAGTGCCAATACAGTTCTGGAAAGTCTTTTAGTGCTGCAGGTGGTGCTTGTACTTGTGCAGACGATCACTCCTCATATCTTTGTCCTTTTCTCTGACGTCCTAAGTGGATGCTGGGACTCCGTAAAGACCATGGGGAATAGCGGCTCCGCAGGAGACTGGGCACAACTAAAAGAAAGCTTTAGACTACTGGTGTGCACTGGCTCCTCCCACTATGACCCTCCTCCCGACTTCAGTTAGAAACTTGTGCCCGGCTGAGCTGGATGCACACTAGGGGCTCTCTTGAGCTCCTAGAAAGAAAGTATATATAGGTTTTTTATTTTACAGTGAGATCTGCTGGCAACAGACTCACTGCTACGAGGGACTAAGGGGAGAAGAAGCGAACCTACCTAACTGGTGGTAGCTTGGGCTTCTTCGGCTACTGGACACCATTAGCTCCAGAGGGATCGAACACAGGACCCGACCTCGATCGTTCGGTCCCGGAGCCGCGCCGCCAGCCCCCTTACAGAGCCAGAAGCAAGAAGTGTTCCGGAAAATCGGTGGCAGAAGACTTCTGTCTTCAACAAGGTAGCGCACAACACTGCAGCTGTACGCCATTGCTCCTCATGCACACCTCACACTCCGGTCACTGATGAGTGCAGGGCCCTGGGGGGGGGCGCCCTGAGGGCAATATAATACACCTTGGCTGGCAAATCTACACCATATATAGTCAGGAAGGCTATATAGGTGTAAAAATACCCCTGCCAGAATTCCAGAAAAAGCGGGAGAAGTCCGCCGGAAAAGGGGCGGGGCTATCTCCCTCAGCACACTGGCGCCATTTTTCCCTCACAGCTCCGCTGGAAGGACGCTCCCTGGCTCTCCCCTGCAGTGTCAAGCTACATAAAGGTAAAAAAGAGAGGGGGGGCACTAAATTTAGGCGCAGTATATATAATATAAGCAGCTATAAGGGAAAAAACACTAATTTATAGTGGGATCCCTGTGTTATATAGCGCTCTGGTGTGTGCTGGCATACTCTCTCTCTGTTTCCCCAAAGGGCTTTGTGGGGTCCTGTCCTCTGTCAGAGCATTCCCTGTGTGTATGCGGTGTGTCGGTACGGCTGTGTCGACATGTTTGATGAGGAGGCTTATGTGGAGGCGGAGCAGATGCCTATAAATGTGATGTCACCCACTGCGGGGCCGACACCTGAGTGGATGGTTATGTGGAAGGAACTACGTGACAGTGTCGACTCCTTACATAAAAGGTTTGACGACATATCAAATATGGGACAGCCGGCTTCCCAGCCTGTGCCTGCCCAGGCGTCTCAAAAGCCATCAGGGGCTCTAAAACGCCCGCTACCTCAGATGGCAGACACAGATGTCGACACGGTACTGACTCCAGTGTCAACGACGATGAGACTAATGTAACTTCCAATAGGGCCACACGTTACATGATTGAGGCAATGAAAAATGTGTTGCACATTTCTGATGTTACCCCCGGTACCACAAAAAAGGGTATTATGTTTGGAGAGAAAAAACTACCAGTAGTTCTTCCTCCATCTGAGGAATTAAATGAAGTGTGTGAAGAAGCGTGGGCTTCCCCCGATAAGAAACTAATAATTTCTAAAAGGTTCCTAATGGCGTACCCTTTCCCGCCAGAGGATAGGTCACGTTGGGAAACATCCCCTAGGGTGGATAAAGCGCTCACACGCTTGTCAAAGAAGGTGGCACTACCGTCTCCGGATACGACCGCCTTAAAGGAACCTGCTGATAGAAAGCAGGAGGCTATCCTGAAGTCTGTATATACACACACGGGTATTATACTGAGACCAGCTATTGCTTCAGCATGGATGTGCAGTGCTGCAGCTGCGTGGTCAGATTCCCTGTCGGAAAATATTGATACCCTAGACAGGGACACTATATTGCTAACCGTAGAGCATATTAAAGACGCAGTCTTATACATGAGAGATGCACAGAGGGATATTTGCCAGCTGGCATCTAAAATAAGTGCAATGTCCATTTCTGCCAGGAGAGGGTTATGGACTCTGCAGTGGACAGGTGATGCAGACTCAAAAAGGCACATGAAAGTTTTGCCTTATAAAGGTGAGGAGTTGTTCGGGGATGGTCTCTCGGACCTAGTTTCCACAGCAACTGCTGGGAAATCTGCATTTTTACCCCATGTTCCCTCACAGCCAAAGAAAGCACCGTATTATCAGGTACAGTCCTTTCGGCCCCATAAGGGCAAGCGGGTTAAAGGCGCGTCCTTTCTGCCCAGAGGTAGAGGGAAAAAGCTGCAGCATACAGCCAGTTCCCAGGAGCAAAAGTCCTCCCCCGCTTCCTCTAAGTCCGCCGCATGACGCTGGGGCTCCACAGGCGGAGCCAGGTACGGTGGGGGCCCGTCTCAAAAATTTCAGCGATCAGTGGGCTCGCTCACGGGTGGATCCCTGGATCTTTCAAGTAGTATCTCAGGGGTACAAGCTGGAATTCGAGACGTCTCCCTCCCCCCCCCCCCCCGTCCCCCCCCCCCCCCCCCCCGCCGTTTCCTCAAATCTGCCTTGCCAACAACTCCCTCAGGCAGGGAGGCAGTGATAGAGGCAATTCACAAGCTGTATTCCCAGCAGGTGATAGTAAAGGTGCCCCTACTTCAAAAAGGACGGGGTTACTATTCCACAATGTTTGTGGTACCGAAACCGGATGGTTCGGTGAGACCCATTTTAAATTTGAAATCCTTGAACACATATATAAAAAAATTCAAGTTCAAGATGGAATCGCTCAGGGCGGTTATTGCAAGCCTGGACGAGGGGGATTACATGGTACCACTGGACATCAAGGATGCTTACCTGCATGTCCCCATTTACCATCCTCACCAGGAGTACCTCAGATTTGTGGTACAGGATTGTCATTACCAATTCCAGACGTTGCCGTTCGGTCTATCCACGGCACCGAGGGTCTTTACCAAGGTAATGGCCGAAATGATGATACTCCTTCGAAAGAAGGGAGTTTTAATTATCCCGTACTTGGACGATCTCCTGATAAAGGCGAGGTCCAGGGAGCAGTTGTTGGTCGGGGTAGCACTATCTCGGGAGGTGCTACAACAGCACGGCTGGATTCTAAATATTCCAAAGTCACAGCTGGTCCCTACGACACGTCTACTGTTCCTGGGGATGGTTCTGGACACAGAACAGAGAAAAGTGTTTCTCCCGGAGGAGAAGGCCAAGGAGCTGTCATCTCTAGTCAGAGGCCTCCTAAAACCAAAACAGGTGTCGGTGCATCACTGCACGCGGATCCTGGGAAAGATGGTAGCTTCCTACGAAGCAATTCCATTCGGCAGGTTTCATGCAAGAACCTTTCAGTGGGACCTGTTGGACAAGTGGTCCGGATCGCATCTTCAGATGCATCAACTGATAACCCTGTCTCCAAGGACCAGGGTGTCTCTGCTGTGGTGGCTGCAGAGTGCTCATCTTCAAGAGGGCCGCAGATTCGGCATACAGGACTGGGTCCTGGTGACCACGGATGCCAGCCTTCGAGGCTGGGGGGCAGTCACACAGGGAAGAAACTTCCAAGGACTATGGTCAAGTCAGGAGACTTCCCTACACATAAATATTCTGGAACTGAGGGCCATTTACAATGCCCTAAGTCAGGCAAAACCCCTGCTTCAAAACCAGCCGGTGCTGATCCAGTCAGACAACGTCACGGCGGTCGCCCATGTAAACCGACAGGGCGGCACGAGAAGCAGGACGGCGATGGCAGAGGCCACAAGGATTCTCCGATGGGCGGAAAATCACGTGTTAGCACTGTCAGCAGTGTTCATTCCGGGAGTGGACAACTGGGAAGCAGACTTCCCCAGCAGGCACGACCTCCACCCGGAAGAGTGGGGACTTCATCCAGAAGTCTTTCAACTGATTGTAAACCGTTGGGAAAGACCACAGGTGGACATGATGGCGTCCCGCCTAAACAAAAAGCTAGAAAGATATTGCGCCAGGTCAAGGGACCCGCAGGCGATAGCTGTGGACGCTCTAGTGACACCGTGGGTGTACCGGTCGGTTTATGTGTTCCCTCCTCTTCCTCTCATACCAAAGGAGAAGAGGAGTAAGAACTATACTCCTTGTTCCGAATTGGCCAAGAAGAGCTTGGTACCCGGAACTTCAAGAAATGATCTCAGAGGACCCATGGCCTCTGCCGCTCAGACAGGACCTGCTGCAGCAGGGGCCCTGTCTATTCCAAGACTTACCGCGGCTGCGTTTGACGGCATGGCGGTTGAACACCGGATCCTGAAGGAAAAGGGCATTCCGGAGGAAGTCATTCCTACGCTGATTAAAGCTAGGAAAGAAGTAACCGCAAACCATTATCACCGCATATGGCGAAAATATGTTGTGTGGTGTGAGGCCAGGAAGGCCCCAACGGAAGAATTTCAGCTGGGCCGTTTCCTGCACTTCCTACAGTCAGGGGTGACTATGGGCCTAAAATTGGGTTCCATTAAGGTCCAGATTTCGGCTCTATCGATTTTCTTCCAGAGAGAACTGGCTTCACTACCTGAAGTTCAAACATTTGTTAAGGGAGTGCTGCATAGTCAGCCCCCGTTTGTGCCTCCAGTGGCACCTTAGGATCTCAACGTGGTGTTGGATTTCCTAAAGTCACATTGGTTTGAGCCACTTAAAACCGTGGAATTGAAGTATCTCACGTGGAAAGTGGTCATGTTGTTGGCCTTGGCTTCGGCCAGGCGTGTATCAGAATTGGCGGCTTTGTCATGTAAAAGCCCTTATCTGATTTTCCATATGGATATGGCAGAATTGAGGACTCGTCTCCAATTTCTCCCTAAGGTGGTATCAGCCTTTCATCTGTACCAACCTATCGTTGTGCCTTCGGCTACTAAAGACTTGGAGGCTTCCAAGTTGTTGGACGTAGTCAGGGCCCTGAAACTTTGTTTCCAGGACAGCTGGAGTCAGAAAGACTGACTCCCTATTTATCCTGTATGCGCCCAACAAGTTGGGTGCACCTGCTTCAAAGCAGACTATTGCTCGCTGGATCTGTAGCACGATTCAGCTTGCACTTTCTGCGGCTGGACTGCCGCATCCTAAATCAGTGAAAGCCCATTCCACGAGGAAGGTGGGCTCTTCTTGGGCGGCTGCCCGAGGGGTCTCGGCTCTACAACTTTGCCGAGCAGCTACTTGGTCGGGGTCAAACACATTTGCTAAATTCTACAAGTTTGACACCCTGGCTGAGGAGGAGGGAGTTTGCCCATTCGGTGCTGCAGAGTCATCCGCACTCTCCCGCCCGTTTGGGAGCTTTGGTATAATCCCCATGGTCCTTACGGAGTTCCCAGCATCCACTAGGACGTCAGAGAAAATAAGAATTTACTCACCGGTAAATCTATTTCACGTAGTCCGTAGTGGATGCTGGGCGCCCGTCCCAAGTGCGGATTGTCTGCAATACTTGTATATAGTTATTGCCTAACTAAAGGGTTATTGTTGAGCCATCTGTAGAGAGGCTCAGTTATATTTCATACTGTTAACTGGGTATAATATCACGAGTTATACGGTGTGATTTGGTGTGGCTGGTATGAGTATTACCCGGGATTCAAAATCCTTCCTTATTGTGTCAGCTCTTCCGGGCACAGTATCCTAACTGAAGTCGGGAGGAGGGTCATAGTGGGAGGAGCCAGTGCACACCAGTAGTCTAAAGCGTTCTTTTAGTTGTGCCCAGTCTCCTGCGGAGCCGCTATTCCCCATGGTCCTTACGGAGTCCCAGCATCCACTACGGACTACGAGAAATAGAATTACCGGTGAGTAAATTCTTATTTTTATTCCTGCAGGTCACACTGGACGTCTGCTGAAATTCCTGCTCACCACCAGCATCCTCTTCCTGTGTGCCCACCTCACCTTCCAAGTCTGTCTCCATACAGTGCCTGGTCTGGAGGACCTGCTGGGCCACAACTGTACGTATAATAGGGGATCTAATTGGGGGAGAAGTTTTAGGAATGTTTATATAGTGTCACAGTATTAAAGTACATACATCCTTCATATCCGTCCCTGCACCATTGGAGCTCAGAGTCTATCACAGGTGCACACACTAGGGTCCACTTTAGTAAGGGTCCTATTGACATATCGGCATGTTTCTAGGGTGTAGGAGGAAACCAATGCAAACACGGAGAGAACATAACAACTCCACACATAGCCATCGCCAGCATTGTGTTACTGCTATTAGATGTTGGGTTTGTATGTGCAGCAGAAGCCTGCTTTGTTCCTGTTGCAGTGATTCTGGTTCTTATCCTATATTATACTTTCTGTGCTGCTATAAACTATCCTGTTCTTTTTCATTGTTTAGGCAGCGATTGGGAAGTTCTCGCACATCATGTTGGCGTCACCCGGTAAGTGTACTCCTTTGTTGTTCTTGTGTAATCCATAATAGAAACAATGTATAGAATTATCTGTAGTACTTCTGCATGTAATAATGTCAGTCTGTGGGTGACATATTTGCCTTTCTTTGCGTTAGGTTACCCATCTACGATATCGCCAACACAGTGCGGCTGGTGTCCCCAGATTTCGGCATGTTCCTGGTGTCTGCTGTGTGCCTCGGCTTGTGCAACCGCCTGGTGTCTCGGCAAAGCTCTCAGCCATCAAGTGAGAGGCCCCACAGGTCCTCTGATCTCACGGAGCAGGTGGGGTCTACGCTACTGGACAGAACACACGTTCTACCCCTGGCATTGTTGTGCGTTTGCACTTTACGCCCTCTCACTTCCTCTAACCTCGCTTCTCCAGAGGTTTTATACCAGCCAGCATTTCCACACTGTATAATTTAGTACACCCCCATGTCCTGATTTATTAACCATCTTGTTTGTAGAAGGCCACAGCTTGTCTGCGCCAGGATCGGGTTATATGTGGGATTATGTAGGGGGGACAGCATTGGATGCACTGTAACCGAGCTGTTGACTTTAGCTGTCCCTTAAAGTTATTTATTTTCATGTCCTTTTACATTCTAAGCTGCTCTTGTCTGTTCATCCCCCCTCCCCAGGCTCCCCCCCCCTTATTTTCCACAGCGCCCACCCGCTGTGTATGTTGTGAAATGTTCAGCAGAGCTCCCAGTCTTCTTTCCCTTGACCAGTCCTTGTATTTACATTGCTGCCTGCAGCGTAACGCAGGCAGGTCCAGCTGTGCCAGTCATGTGACCTCCCTTGGCATCATTAACCATTCACCCCGGCTTCGGTGTGTCCAGATGTTCTTGCTGGGTTTTTGGTTTTTTTAACCCTCCCAATTCCAAAACAAAAATGGAATCATTCCATGGGTTCAATACAGCTATTATTCATGCTTGGGTTGTTTTTATTATGTTGATCATATTATCCCTTTTACCTGGGACGCTCATCGATTACACCGGTTCTGTGGCTGATTAAAACCAGCTGAAATGTAGGCTTGAAGTCAGCCAGCCACAGAACCGGTGTAATCCATGAGCGTCCCAGGTAAAAGGGATAATATGGTCACCCTAGTTTTATAAACTTCTGTGCTAGTCTACAGTGCCTTGAAAAAGTATTCACACCCCTTCTAGCTCACTGTCTCACATGTAGGGCTAAAGGTAATTGCTCAGGATTCCGGCGAGGTAGTCGATAGATGAAATGCAGCCATTAGTTTAAAGCTAAAACCAACTTTAAACCCTCTCCACGAACCTAAAATTAAAAAAAAAAACTAAACCCAGATTTATTGCATTTTAAAAATAGTCATACCCTTTGCAAATGGAATCTCAAAATTGAACAGGTGCAATATATTCCCAGGTTAATTTACTTTTTTATTACTAGTAATTAGTGAGTCACCTGTTATCAGTTGTTTGGTAAATATAAATACTCCTGATTCTCTGATTTCCCAGAGCAGTTTTCCCTAAATCCAGTCCGCAGGGATCCCTAACACTGCATGTTTTCCATTCCTCCCTGCTGAGGAACAGGTGTTTTCATTATTGGCTGACACACATTTTAAAACATCCACAGGTGTTGCTAGTTACTTCACTTGTGACCCGGCCATTAGTGGTCCGCGAGATCTGTATTTGGGAAACACTGACCTGCAGCATTATAGACTTTCCAGAATAAAAGGTTCGCAATGAAGATGAAAGTGTATTCTAAGCCAGTCCGAGACCATTGCAATGGCATTGGGGAGACCCCTTGACTCTACAGCAACATTCCATTAGTTCAGCAACCCCCCCACTCCCACTTTCTAAGCATAGTTGCTAGATAAGGGCACTTATCAGAGAAGCATTTAGATTCCAATCTGTGTGTTGGAAGACCTATTGAAGATGATGGTTCTGATGGAAGGTAATGTACATGAATCAACAGTTCCGAAGGTGGCTCTTTTGACAGAGGAGGAAGCTACAGCTGATCAAATCCCATGTACTTGTCTACAAAAAGTTTACAACTTGTCACCTAGAATATTCATATGGAGAGTGTCTTGTCTGAAGAAACTTAAGTAGCAGTGTTTGTCCTCACTGCCAACTGGGCACACCAGGCTTTTCAGTGTCTATGACCTGAGTGCCAACTGGGCACACCAGGCTTTTCAGTGTCTATGACCTGAGTGCCAACTGGTCACGCCAGGCTTTTCAGTGTCTATGACCTGAGTGCCAACTGGTCACGCCAGGCTTTTCAGTGTCTATGACCTGAGTGCCAACTGGTCACGCCAGGCTTTTCAGGGTCTATGACCTGAGTGCCAAGTCGACACACCATTTTTTTCAGCGTTAGGGACTGGCAATTTATGTTAGGATTAATAGAAAGATAAATGGTCCCTATTACAGATAAACGGTGGGATGTAATGGAGTCAGATCACTGGAGGTGTGGGATACCAGCCGATCTCTGATGGCTTTTTTTAAAGGGGCAAACATTTACAAGGCAAAATCAAGCCTTGAAATTGATTGCCCCTTTAAAAAAACGTCCGAGATCAGCAGGCTTCCCACACCTCCAGTGATCTCTGATTCCATCACATCCAGCCGAAAGACTTCTAACCTCTGCCTAAAGATCATATCTTCTTGCAACAATCTAATTATCCAAAATACATGGCAAAGTGACGCTGGAGTATCTAAAAATTAAGAAAATGCCCTCGCATGTTCCGAACTGTTAAACGTTAAATATCCGCGACAAGTACTCCATACTTGCTGTCCATCACTGCTCCCCAAATAACCTGTCTCAGCTAGTACAGTATTGATAGGAAGAATGGACAAGTAATGATCCATCTTGGTGTTGGAAGGTAATAGAGACCTGTAATATCTGCCAGTGGTGTTTCAACGGGTTGGGTATGTGTGACTTCCCCCCAGTCACAGTACCGACGGCGGGATCCCGGCTGTGAGATGGCGGGTGGTGCGAGCGCAATGAAGCCCCTTGCGCTCGCCATAGGTTCTATTCACACTCTATGGGTGTCGTGGACACCCACGAGTGGGAATAATCCCTGTTGGTCGGCATGTCGACCGGTGGGATTTTGGGCGGGATGCAGTGGCCGGTCACATAACGACGTCCTGTTTCAACTAAGCAGGAACAAGGGGGATGGATACGTATTAATTTAGTTTTCATTACTTTATGGTGTACCATTATAAAATTCCCCATGATAACCCCCCCCCCAAACTTCAGAGGGTTATAATAGTGATAAAATTGATTGGCGCTAAATACTTGGTATGGACACTGTGTATATTGGAGGGATCTATCTGTACAATTTAAAATCTTTTTTAAGGGTATGATCTGAGGCTTTGGCTCCTTCCATTCTGGATCCGGACTCTGTTCTAAGTAGACGCCAAAGTGGAATTAAACCCGTGACCGGCAGATGTGTATTGAGTGAGTTAAGGGGTTCTGGGAAATCACTTAGTACTGGGGAGAGCCAAGAACTGTAGAGTGCGCTAACCCTTCACCAGCCATGGCACAGTACAGCACCCTGTCATGTCTGCTATATAAATGTACAGTGTCCTGCATTATGGGAGGGACTAATAAGTCTATTTTATGAATTGGTTTCTCTTCGTTGTATTATTGCGCAGTGTACATACATTGCATATTGCTCCGCTCTTTGATCCAGACCTGATATGAGGGGTCTGCAGGCCATGTTTTCACGCAGCTCTCCTGACTCCCAGTTACACTGTAATGGACATTACGTGATGCTGCGTGGCACTGTGTGTGATTGTGCCCACCCCTTCATTGTTAGCATGCTCTCCATTGGCATCTGCTTACCTATCATAGTCCTAAGTGGGTGGTAGAGCTTCCATGGCAGCAGCAGGTACACTACATGGCATGTGCACTAAAAATCCCCCATTCACTACTGTCCACAGGCTGAAGATGAGCAGAGGGTGACTGAGGCCGGCGATGAAGAGGCTGAGGACGCTGAAGACATTCAGGCCTCTCTGCAGGATGGGGTGTTGGCCTCACGGATCAAGGAGGCTGCTCACAAACTACTTGAGGCGGTGGGGAAGTCACTGGCACTCATGCTGCTGGCGCTGGCAGGTAATCATGGTGCCCTGCATGCCACCTGAAGCCTGCTTGCTCTCACTTATTGTGATGCTTATATTTTAGTTCATCTCATATGTCAAATATAGAAGGTATTCCTGTAAATCCATTTTCTCTATCGTCCTAGTGGATGCTGGGGTTCCTGAAAGGACCATGGGGAATAGCGGCTCCGCAGGAGACAGGGCACAAAAAGTAAAGCTTTAGGATCAGGTGGTGTGCACTGGCTCCTCCCCCTATGACCCCCCTCCAAGCCTCAGTTAGATTTTTGTGCCCGGCCGAGAAGGGTGCAATCTAGGTGGCTCTCCTAAAGAGCTGCTTAGAAAAGTTTAGCTTAGGTTTTTTATTTTACAGTGAGTCCTGCTGGCAACAGGATCACTGCAACGAGGGACTTAGGGGAGAAGAAGTGAACTCACCTGCGTGCAGGATGGATTGGCTTCTTTGGCTACTGGACATTAGCTCCAGAGGGACGATCACAGGTACAGCCTGGATGGTCACCGGAGCCTCGCCGCCGGCCCCCTTGCAGATGCTGAAACAAGAAGAAGGTCCAGAATCGGCGGCATGAAGACTCCTCAGTCTTCTTAAGGTAGCGCACAGCACTGCAGCTGTGCGCCATTTCCTCTCAGCACACTTCACACGGCAGTCACTGAGGGTGCAGGGCGCTGGGAGGGGGGCGCCCTGGGAGGCAATGAAAACCTATTTTTGGCTAAAAATACCTCACATATAGCCTCCGGGGGCTATATGGAGATATTTAACCCCTGCCAGAATCCGTTAAGAGCGGGAGACGAGGCCGCCGAAAAAGGGGCGGGGCCTATCTCCTCAGCACACAGCGCCATTTTCCCTCACAGAAAGGCTGGAGGGAAGGCTCCCAGGCTCTCCCCTGCACTGCACTACAGAAACAGGGTTAAAACAGAGAGGGGGGGCACTAATTTGGCGTTAAAAATATATAAAAAAGATGCTATAAGGGAAAACACTTATATAAGGTTGTCCCTATATAATTATAGCGTTTTTGGTGTGTGCTGGCAAACTCTCCCTCTGTCTCTCCAAAGGGCTAGTAGGTCCTGTCCTCTATCAGAGCATTCCCTGTGTGTGTGCTGTGTGTCGGTACGTGTGTGTCGACATGTATGAGGACGATGTTGGTGAGGAGGCGGAGCAATTGCCTGTAATGGTGATGTCACTCTCTAGGGAGTCGACACCGGAATGGATGGCTTATTTAGGGAATTACGTGATAATGTCAACACGCGGCAAGGTCGGTTGACGACATGAGACGGCCGACAAACAATTAGTACCGGTCCAGACGTCTCAAAAACACCGTCAGGGGTTTTAAAACGCCCGTTTACTTTAGTCGGTCGACACAGACACAGACAGGGACACTGAATCCAGTGTCAACGGTGAATAAACAAACGTATTCCTTATTAGGGCCACACGTTAAGGGCAATGAAGGAGGTGTTACATATTTCTGATACTACAAGTACCACAAAAGAGGGTATTATGTGGGATGTGAAAAAACTACCGTAGTTTTTCCTGAATCAGATAAATTAAATGAAGTGTGTGATGATGCGTGGGTTCCCCCCGATAGAAAATATGGGCGGTATACCCTTTCCCGCCAGAAGTTAGGGCGCGTTGGGAAACACCCTTTAGGGTGGATAAGGCGCTCACACGCTTATCAGAACAAGTGGCGGTACCGTCTATAGATAGGGCCGTCCTCAAGGAGCCAGCTGACAGGAGGCTGGAAAATATCATAAAAAGTATATACACACATACTGGTGTTATACTGCGACCAGCGATCGCCTCAGCCTGGATGTGCAGAGCTGGGGTGGCTTGGTCGGATTCCCTGACTAAAAATATTGATACCCTTGACAGGGACAGTATTTTATTGACTATAGAGCATTTAAAGGATGCATTTCTATATATGCGAGATGCACAGAGGGATATTTGCACTCTGGCATCAAGAGTAAGTGCGATGTCCATATCTGCCAGAAGATGTTTATGGACACGACAGTGGTCAGGTGATGCAGATTCCAAACGGCACAAAGGTGTATTGCCGTATAAAGGAAGAGGAGTTATTTGGGGTCGGTCCATCGGACCTGGTGGCCACGGCAACTGCTGGAAAATCCACCGTTTTTACCCTAAGTCACATCTCTGCAGAAAAAGACACCGTCTTTTCAGCTTCAGTCCTTTCGTCCCTATAAGAGTCATATCTGCCCAGGGATAGAGGAAAGGGAAGAAGACTGCAGCAGGCAGCCCATTCCCAGGAACAGAAGCGTTCCACCGCTTCTGACAAGCTCTCAGCATGACGCTGAGACCGTACAGGACCCCTGGATCCTACAAGTAGTATCCCAGGGGTACAGATTGGAATGTCGAGACGTTTCCCCTGCGCAGGCTCCTGAAGTCTGCTTTACCAAGGTCTCCCTCCGACAAGGAGGCAGTATGGGAAACAATTCACGAGCTGTATTTCCAGCAGGTGATAATTAAATTACCCCTCCTACAACAAGAAAAGGGGTATTATTCCACACTACATTGTGGTACTGAAGCCAGAAGGCTAGGTGAGACCTATTCTAAATCTAAAAAAATTTGAACACTTACAAAGGTTCGAATCAAGATGGAGTCACTCAGAGCAGTGATAACGAACCGGGAAGAAGGGGACTATATGGTGTCCCGAGACATCAGGGATGCTTACCTCCATGTCCCAAATTTGCCCTTATCACTAAGGGTACCTCAGGTTCGTGGTACAGAACTGTCACTATCAGTTTCAGACGCTGCCGTTTGGATTGTCCACGGCACCCCGGGTCTTTACCAAGGTAATGGCCGAAATGATGATTCTTCTTCGAAGAAAAGGCGTCTTAATTATCCCTTACTTGGACGATCTCCTGATAAGGGCAAAGTCCAGGGAACAGTTGGAGGTCGGAGTAGCACTATCTCGGATACTGTTACAACAGCAGGGGTGGATTTTAAATATTCCAAAATCGCAGCTGATCCCGACAACAAGTCTCCTGTGCTTAGGGATGATTCTGGACACAGTCCAGAAAAAGGTGTTTCTCCCGGAAGAGAAAGCCAGGGAGTTATCCGAGCTAGTCAGGAACCTCCTAAAATCAGTGCATCATTGCACAAGGGCCATGGTAAAAAAAATGGTGACTTCCTTCGAAGCAATTCCAGTCGGCAGATTTCATGCAAGAACTTTTCAGTGGGATCTGCTGGACAAATGGTCCGGATCGCATCTTCAGATGCATCAGCGGATAACCCTGTCTCCAAGGACAAGGGTGTCTCTCCTGTGGTGGTTACAGAGTGCTCATCTTCTAGAGGGCCGCAGATTCGGCATTCAGTTTTGGATGTTGGTGACCACGGAGGCCAGCCCGAGAGGCTGGGGAGCAGTCACACAAGGAAAAAATTTCCAGGGAGTGTGATCAAGTCTGGAGACTTTTCTCCACATAAATATAGCTAAGGGTAAATTTATAATGCTCTAAGCTTAGCAAGACCTCTGCTTCAAGGTCAGCCGGTATTGATCCAGTGGGATAAAACATCACGGCAGTCGCCCACGTAAATAGACAGGGCGGCACAAGAAGCAGGAGGGCAGTGGCAAAAACTGCAAGGACTTTTCGCTGGGCGGAAAATCATGTGATAGCACTGTCAGCAGTGTTTCATTCGGGGAATGGAAACTGGGAAGCAGACTTCCTCAGTAGGCACGACCTCCACCCGGCAGAGTGGGAACTTCATGGGGAAGTTTTCCACATGATTGTAAACCATTGGGAATTACCAAAGGTGGACATGATGGCGTCCCGTCTGAACAAAAAACGGGACAGGTATTGCGCCAGGTTAAGAGACCCTCAGGCAATAGCTGTGGACGTTCTGGTAACACCGTGGGTGTACCAGTCGGTGTATGTGTTCCATCCTCTGCTTTTCATACCTAAGGTACTGAGAATTATAAGACGTAGAGGAGTAAGAACTATACTCATGGCTCCGGATTGGCCAAGAAGGACTTGGTACCCGGAACTTCAAGAGATGCTCACAGAGGACTTATGGCCTCTGCCGCTAAGAAGGGACTTGTTTCAGCAAGTACCATGTCTGTTCCAAGACTTACCGCAGCCGCGTTTGACGGCATGGCGGTGGAACTCCGGATCCTAAGGGAAAAGGCATTCAGGAAGAGGTCATTCCTACCCTGGTCAAAGCCAGAAAGGAGGTGACCGCACAACATTATCACCACATGTGGCGAAAATATGTTGCGTGGTGTGAGGCCAGGAAGGCCCCACGAAGAAATTTCAACTCGGTCGATTCCTGCATTTCCTGCAAACAGGAGTGTCTATGGGCCTCAAATTGGGGTCCATTAAGGTTCAAATTTCGGCCCTGTCGATTTTTCTTCCAGAAAGAATTGGCTTCAGTTCCTGAAGTCCAGAAGTTTGTCAAGGGAGTATTGCATATACAACCCCCTTTTGTGCCTCCAGTGGCACTGTGGGATCTCAACGTAGTTCTGGGATTCCTCAAAACACATTGGTTTAAAACCAGTCAAATCTGTGGATTTGAAGCATCTCACATGAAAAGTGAACATGCTCTTGGACCTGGCCTGGACCAGGCGAGTGTCAAATTGGTGGTTTTTTTCTCAAAAAAGCCCATATCTGTTTGTCCATTCGGACAGGGCAGAGCTGCGGACTCGTCCCCAGTTCTCTCCCTAAGGTGGTGTCAGTGTTTCACCTGAACCAGCTTATTGTGGTGTCTTGCGCCTACTAGGGACTTGGAGGACTCCAAGTTGCTAGATGTGGTCAGGGCCCTGAAAATATAGGTTCCAGGATGGCTGGAGTCAGGAAAACTGACTTGCTGTTATCCTGTATGCACCCAACAAACTGGGTGCTCTTGCTTCTAAGCAGACTTTTGCTAGTTGGATGTGTAATACAATTCAGCTTGCACATTCTGTGGCAGGCCTGCCACAGCCAAAATATGTAAATGCCCATTCCACAAGGAAGGTGGGCTCATCGTGGGCGGCTGCCCGAGGGGTCTCGGCTTTACAACTTTGCCGAGCGGCTATTTAGTCAGGGGCAAACACGTTTGTAAAATCCTACAAATTTGATACCCTGGCTAAGGAGGACCTGGAGTTCTCTCATTCGGTGCTGCAGAGTCATCCGCACTCTCCCGCCCGTTTGGGAGCTTTGGTATAATCCCCATGGTCCTTTCAGGAACCCCAGCATCCACTAGGACGATAGAGAAAATAAGAATTTACTTACCGATAATTCTATTTCTCGGAGTCCGTAGTGGATGCTGGGCGCCCATCCCAAGTGCGGATTATCTGCATTACTTGTACATAGTTACAAAAATCGGGTTATTATTTGTTGTGAGCCATCTTTTCAGAGGCTCCGCTGTTATCATACTGTTAACTGGGTTCAGATCACAGGTTGTACAGTGTGATTGGTGTGGCTGGTATGAGTCTTACCCGGGATTCATAAATCCTTCCTTATTGTGTACGCTCGTCCGGGCACAGTATCCTAACTGAGGCTTGGAGGGGGGTCATAGGGGGAGGAGCCAGTGCACACCACCTGATCCTAAAGCTTTACTTTTTGTGCCCTGTCTCCTGCGGAGCCGCTATTCCCCATGGTCCTTTCAGGAACCCCAGCATCCACTACGGACTCCGAGAAATAGAATTATCGGTAAGTAAATTCTTATTTTTTTGGGACTGAACCAATATTCATGATAATGCAGCTAGTTGGATCACTGGGTTCAGTATGATTTACCGACAGACACAATACCGACGGTCATAATCCCGACAGCCATTGGCCTACAGTCAAAATACTGACATTCATTATACCGACATGTCAAAATACCGACATGAGTCTTTTTATGTTCAACACTGGTTAAGTGTATCGCATCCCCTCGCAGCTTCGGGCACGGTGCCTCACTGGTAAAGTATGAACAAGTCTGTTTTTTGTGCTAAAATTTATAAACGCCTGTCGGCATTTCAAATGTTGGTATTCTGGCTATGTCGGTATTTTTGAGCATGGCTGCATATTGAATGTCAGCGTTTTGACTGTGTCTGTATATTGACTGTCTGTCAATGGCTGTCGGGGATTATGACAGTCTGTATTGTGTCCCTCAGTAAATCAACTGCTGCCCCTATCACTAGGGCCAGCACTTTGTGTTTCATGGCTTTGTGGTCTCCTGTGGGATTGTGGACCTGAATATTGGTTCAGTCCACAATATGGCTGCAGCCGTTCCGTGCAATTGTAATGCTGAAAAGTCAAGTATAGGTCCAGGAGGTTACATTGCACGGGGACTGGTAGATGTTACCTGTGCAGTTATTATAGGAGCTACTGTCGCATGTGTCCTGTGTACCTGTCTGTTGTCAAGTCATGGGAGGACGGGGAGAACGCTAGAGTGATTCTGCCACCCATACAATCTGGATGACTCTCCCAGAATTATACAGTATATTTTAAACTGCATTTAATATAATACCCCAAGACACTTCTACCCACTGCCATTTGTTTATTCTCCTGTTACTCCTTCATACAGGTATCACCGTCCCTTCTGCCTTCTCTGCGGTCTACTACCTAGCCTTCGTGGGCCTCTGCACGTGGTGGGCATGCCACTTTCCCATCAGCTACGTGGGATTAAACACTCTCAGCGTAATGGTTGGCTTTTTTGCTGGCGGTCATGTGATCTGTCTGTATGGCTACCAAACACCCTATATTCAAAACCTCTTCCCACCAACGGAACTATGGGCAAGGTACGTGCCACACCGCATACAGTATGTTCTAATCTATGCAGATCTAGGGGGGAAACGGACTAAACTGCTGCTTTTCAAACCTGTGTGCGTTTTTGCCACAATATTTGAAAACTGCAATCATTTTAAATGCATATTCCACAGGTTTTTAATTTTAATATTTTATACCTATCATTGATCATTGATAGCATTAGATGTTTTTGCCTTCAACACAGAAGCTTGAATTATGTTATTTGCATTAGCAATCACATGGAATAGCTTTGGCACCCTCTGAATAGTGCATTGTGTCCCAATGAGGCACTGGGTAAATAAACTGTCAGAAGTACTTTTATTTAAAAAAAATAAAAGTAAATGAAATGCATTTTTATTGTATGTACAGAACACACTTCCAGTAAATAGGAGAATGTTTGTCACAGTAATAACTGTAAGTTTTAAATGACTCGTTACTCATTATGTGTTGAGTCTTTCGCAGTGTTCCCTGATAATTAAATAATTTGGAAAAGGCACGCCAGCATTAAACCTTTTCCTGCTTGACTGTGAATAATATATGGGAATGCGTACACTTGACATGGCCAGATTTTCTCCTTTTGAAGTAATTTTTATTAAACTTTTTTGCTATATATTTTTATTTATATATATTGAGTGAACAGTATTGTAGCTTTTACAGGCAAGCTTAACTTATTTAACATTACTGTCTTTTAGATTATGTACACAGCATAAATATATAGCAGTGCTGCAGTTGTTAAATGGTATTCGTTCCCTGCCTGGTGTAATTTCCTGTCTTGCTACGCTACAACAAACACACAAGTATGGACAATGGGCCTAATTCAAACCTGGACGCATCCAAGTGGTCTGCACACGCGCACCGGCCGTTGTGCACAACCTTACATATTGTGGCCGCATCCAGGAAGGGGGGGCGTCGTTGGGGGGACAGGGCCGGCTGCATGACGTCACACACAGCCGCTCCGATAAAAATGATCGCTGACTGCCTGACACGCTGCCAGGGGTCAACCTTAATTCTGATGGGTATGCAACAGGAGGTGGGCTCACACCTGCTGGGTGGTCTTGGCCTGTGCTGGGTGGCCCCCAACATGTGAAGAGATGAACGCAGATCTGGCTGCATATGCAGCAATCTACGTTAATCTCTGAATAACCCCCCCATGAGCTTTAACAAAAAGAGCGGGGAGATGTATCGAGACTCAAAGAGAGAGAAAATGTAAAAGTTATGGAAAGCAACTAAGCAGCTTGTGTCATTAATCTAGCACAGTCTTTAAAATGAAAGTTAGAATGTGATTGGTTGGTTGTTTTGGGAAAGTACTCCCCTTTACCTCTCTCCAAGGACTTGATACCTCTCTGAGAACTTTCACTGGTCATTGTGATACAATATGAATTCTGAAATTGTATATTATCTGATCTTCCACTAGATCTACTGAAATCTGATGTATATCAGTGGATATGTCATGAATGAATGTGTCTACTAATTATATATGCATACTTGCCAGGAAGTTGTGGGAGGCTCACAAATTTTGGGGGAAAACCCCGGAAGAGCAGGCGGATCTCCCACATCCTGCCTGCACCCTAGTGAAGTGGGAAGGATGGCGAGAATTCCGGCATTTGTGGGTCCGTGAGGTGGGGGTGGGGCTAAAATTCAGAAAATTGTCATTTTAGCCTCGTCCGCAAATAGTAGCGTTTTCACAAGGAGGGGGCGGGGCTTGATGCCGGTCCCGCCCCCAAAGTTTCCTGCAGCGTCTTCTCTCCGGGCTTCTCCTAGGGATGGACATCGGAAGCCCACCATTAAATAATGGCTTCCACCATCAAAACTTTTTGATGCGATGGTAACTGACCATTGCATCAAAAGAATTTACTAGAAACAAAATGAATGATTTGCGCATGCGCAACCCCCCCCCCCCTGTTTGCGCATGCACGAACCTCTGCAACATGCCCGCACATGCACAAAACCTCTGCAGCTAGCCGGACGGGGATGGGACTGGGGACGGGACCATTGGAGCACCATCAAATGTTTACCATTCGATGACTGCAAACATTGAATGGTAAAACAACTGCCATTGTAATAAAAACATTGATGGTTGCGAACCACTGCGATGTGATGTCCATTGCTAGCTTCTCCCAGAGAGGAGACATCAGAAGCAGGTTAGTATACATATGAGGATTATGCTCTTATTATGATATTATGCAAGTAAAATAAAGGGTGATATTAATGATGCAATCTTTTTAGTTAAACATTTGGGGCTTCATTCGGGGCAATGGTGCAAGTTACTGGCTTCTTTTTCCCCCTTTTCTCCCAAATCAGAATCTGCCCCTTGGTGCTAAAACAAGTGGTTGTCAAAACTACAAAATGATCCAAACTCGTATATCCACTGACTGATTAAACATCCTCAGTATCCCAATGTATCGCACAACTTTTCTTTTTATTCAAAAAACCATATTCTAAATAATCAAGCTTTTCCCAGATTCTATGGCTTAACGAACGAAAGCGGTAATTTACCACGCTAGGAAAATGAGCTGTACTTGAATAGCTCTGGGAGTTAAAGCCTGAGGCTACCACCCTTTTCCTGGAGCAGTAAATTGCCGCATCACATGGATCTGACCCTTAGCCTGGGTCTGTTCAGCTAACAGAAAAACTGTATTGCACATATAACAACATGTTACAGACATTGTAACACATCAAAGGACTCAGCACTAGTCCATTACACCTGAAAATGATGTTTCCACGAAAGCAATCTTTTTTCAGTATTGTAATGCACCAGAGCACTCAGAATTAGTTCATATCCTCCCGTTACACAATTGCTTGCACACCATTTTTTCATCTAGCAGATTTTGTATCAGAGAAACATATGTATTTCACTAGAAGCATTAATTAGCCATAAATGCACAGATTGTAATTCCATTCAGTTAAATCTAATTTGCAATAACAGGCAGCATCTATTCAAATAAACCGCACAGTAGCGCAAAGTCAGATTCCTTCTTGTTCAGCAGCTATTTCTACTTACCGCAGCCTCTCATCCCTTTGATCTGCAGTTTTGCATTAATAAACTTTCCGTTTACTTGATGTGGTGTCCCCTATGCAGAAGTCTGCTCATTTACTTCGTTAGTGGGGTTAGTGGAACGCGCACGCCGGTGTGGAAGTCGGAAGACTCATCCTGTCTGTGAAAGCTTTTGTTTGACAAATTGCAATTGAGTTCTGTATCTGTTACACAGACGAAACGCGTTGTAAGTACTATCGGGTAGGCTTCCTCCACAAGAGGGGCAGTTTAGTCAGCAGCCAACTAGCCTAGCAGTGCATCTTTTGGACATTTAATGGTAAAACACACTCAGATGAGGATACCCTTCAACCCCCTACCCCAGATAACCGTTATCCAAAGACTTGTCATTTCAATTGCCGGCAGTGTCTGCAATGTTCCATCCAATGGCAACAGGACACCAAATCACGCCCAGTTTTCCCCAATTTCACCCCCAAATCACATACTTTTGTTTGCAGCCCAAGGGTGCGTATGAAAATACACAGCCTTAGGCTTATGTAATGTGGCATATACCTGCTTGCAGTGGCGTATCAAGAGAGGAGGTTGTCCATGTGCAATCTCCATCTGGGCCCCCTCCTCTCTAGCTGGCAGAGCAATAGACTCTGGGCACTAGGAGACCCTAGCACTGTCCCTGAGTCATGTGGCATGCGCGGTGGCCATTTTCCTACTGTGCATGCCCGAAACACCAGTAAAATGGCCTCCGCGCCATGTTCTCAGTGGTTTCTGCAGCACTGCTGCTGCCAATGTGGGATTCCGTAGGATAAGTATTGGAAAAATGGGGACAGGGTGTGCTGTGTGGGCCCCCATGGACCCCGGGGGCCTGTGTTCACTGCACCCATTATAGATAAGTCAGTGCCCGCTCTAGATCGGGGACATTGCCCAGAACTGAATTGCCTCCATGGCCTACTCTGCAGTATAGTTCCATCAGTTTATCTGTCCTGTATATGAGCCTGAGGAACTTGGTGCATGGGCTTTGATAACGGCAGGACAGACGTTCAAGATGAGCAGCGATCCGGCCATCCACGTCCACCACAGGCAGAACACCAAACCTGTGTCCGTGACATGACGTTATCACCGTACACCTCGACCAGTTGGCGATGACTTTCAGCCGCTGATGCAGAAATTTGATCACACTACGCACCTCAATGTGTGATCATGGTTTCCAACAGCCCCGCCATCTTACACCTGATGTTAGAACAATATGACTGATATGAGGCGCAGTCTAATGGCCGTGAGGGGAACCTGCTCTGGCCTTGTGGGAAATTAGAATGAAATAGAGAACCTTACAAACGTGAGAGGTCTTCTTACCTTACTAATAGAACCTCCCTCGTAGCACAGCTCTTGCAAGCTCCAGTGTGTTCTAGAAGTTGGATAAAGCGCAGACCTTTAATAACTGCATTGGAAAGTGAGCTGCCAGCAGGCCTAGGCGTCCAAGAAATCACATTATTATATCACTACTCACGGCACTATCATCTACTTCTCCTTTCTCTTCGCATGTGTTGACATTGTGGTTTTCAGATGTCTTTCATCACATACTGTAGCCTTGAAGGATATGTTTGCCCATCATAACAAGAGATAATTATACTGTTGACTCATTGCTATCAGATAGGATTTCAGCAAATCTTTCCGTGAAAGCCAAATTCAGGAGATTTGAATAGGAGACCTTCAGTATGTTGACATCATGTTGACACTTGTCTTTCTGTATTATGTCATGTAAAGCTGTAAGGATGCATATTTAAAGAGACTGTAACCTAAAGGAATACATACATATACTGTATATATTTTTAAAACATACTTTTATTTTTATGGCTATTGAACAAAGACATTACCGTGTTCATACTCGCCCAACATGTCAAGTGGAAAAACAGGGAATGGTTTCTGTTATTTGTTGCCTGTTTTTCAGTGACGTGCGGTCAGGTGTCATAATACAAAGAAGCGAACTATAACTTATAATAGCATCATTGTATTATTCTAATCATTTTTATAGTCCTAGCTGTGTCATTCTAATGTTTTTAGGTGTGTAAATCTGACTGTGATACTAGGCCGTGCCTCCCCAGCCATTGGCCTCACCGCACATCACTGCTGTTCTAGTCCTAGCAGATGCTGGTAATGCCCCAATGGCCTCTCGCCTTGCCCTCAAGGATGTCTTACACGCCCCTTACACTAGTTGTTATATTGCAAGAAGATTATTGGACATACCTTAGATTGACCGGGCTCTGATTGGAGGAGCGAGTGGCATTCTGAACAGAGACAGAAACAATGACCGTCTAGTGAATGATAAACTCTGGTCGCAGTAAAACATACTAAGCTTGTTAAAAAGTTTGTTTATCTACATGTATCCATTTAACAAATACATCTAAAAGGGGAACTACACCAGTAGCTAATTTTTGTACTTTTTTTTTGGGGGGGGGGGAGCAATATAGTTGTTTGCGGCGTTCAGCGAGCTTAACAAATTTGTAGTTGTGAACTGTACTCCATTGGCCAAATCCATCCAGGTGTCAGTTTGCACCGTCTGAAACTGCACTCTACTCTCCTCTTCCCGCTGGGGCTGTTTTGAAACAAACCAAGTGGATGCCTCCCCTCCCCTAAGAACTTTCCATTGAGCTGAAGTTTTAAGTAGGAAGAGGAGTGTAATGTGGCACTGAGCCAACGGACCCATTACCCAAAGTGCCCTCATGTTCATGTACTGGAACCATCGCAGCCTTTGTCATGCAAATGATATTTAACCACAGCTTACCATACATGGCTACAAACACCATACTTCATTAAAACGTACTAGCATCCAGTGTACTGTCAACACAGGAGCCAAACGGGTGCATATCTGGATATCTGACCTAAACACAGGGACATTTAAAAGGAGAAAACACAAGATTTACAGTTAAATCGGGGCATTGGGTATACATTCTAGACTGTTAGGTGGCTGAGTGCTAGCGACAGGGTGTGTGTCATTAGCCACATATAGGGCAAGTGGCTGGATCACTTCTGGCATAAATAAACCTGAGAGTGACTGCGAAGCAATTTCTGGCTATAGCCCTCTACGTGCACTTACCAGCCAAACGAGATAAGGATTCTGAAGGCATACATCAGAACATAACTGGGCATTGCAGTCGCTTTAAGGACACCTACTGTGATATCAGGCCATTGGCACAGTACCAGCAGTCGGTATTGCAGTCTGTCCATGTGGTGGCTTTAGAAGAAGGTAGGTGGATATATAAAAATCACTGTAGAGACCTGTGGCCTAATTCAGAGTTGATAGCAGCAGCAAATTTGTTAGCAGTTTGTCAAAACCATATTGCACTGCAGGGGGGACAGATATAACATGTGCAGAGAGAGTTAGATTTGGGTGGGATGTGTTCAAACTGAAATCTAATTTGCAGTGTAAAAATAAAGCAGCCAGTATTTACCCTGCACAGAAACAATATAACCCACCCAAATCTAACGCTCCTCACATGTTATATCTGCCCCACCTGCAGTGCACATGGCTGGTAATTCCAAGTTGATCGCAGCAGGATTTTTGTTAGCAATTGGGCAAAACCATGTGCACTGCAGGGGAGACAGATATAACATGTGCAGAGAGCGTTAGATTTGGGTGGGGTGTGTTCAATCTGCAATCTAATTTGCAGTGTAAAAATAAAGCAGCCAGTATTTACCCTGCACAGAAATAAAATAACCCACCCAAATCTAACTCTTTCTGCACATGTTATATCTGCCTCCCCTGCAGTGCACATGGTTTTGCCCAATTGCTATAAAAAATCCTGCTGCGATCAACTTGGAATTACCCCCATGGTTTTGCCCAACTGCTAACAAATTTGCTGCTGCGATCCACTCTGAATTACCCCCCTAATTCATTAGTGAATGAGAGAGATACAATATTAGGGTTATAACCCCCCCCCCCCCCCCCCCCATCTTCCAACATTCTAAAACCAAAGAAGTCAACATTTTAACGCTAACTCTGTTTTCTCTAACGTCCTAGTGGATGCTGGGAACTCCGTAAGGACCATGGGGAATAGCGGGCTCCGAAGGAGGCTGGGCACTCTAGAAAGATTTATGACTACCTGGTGTGCACTGGCTCCTCCCACTATGACCCTCCTCCAAGCCTCAGTTAGATTTCGTGCCCGGCCGATTTAGTATAGATTTAGGTTTTTTATTTTCAGTGAGACCTGCTGGCAACAGGCTCACTGCAGCGAGGGACTAAGGGGAGAAGAAGCGAACTCGCCTGCTTGCAGCCGGATTGGGCTTCTTAGGCTACTGGACACCATTAGCTCCAGAGGGATCGACCGCAGGCCCAGTCCTTGGTGTTCGGTCCCGGAGCCGCGCCGCCGTCCCCCTTACAGAGCCAGAAGCAAGAAGAGGTCCGGAAAAACGGCGGCAGAAGACATCAGTCTTCACCAAGGTAAATTGCTCCTCATGCACACTTCACACTCCGGTCACTGAGGGTGCAGGGCGCTGGGGGGGGGGCGCCCTGAGCAGCAATAAAAACACCTTGGCTGGCAAAAATACCACAATATATAGCCCCAGAGGCTATATATGTGGTAAATACCCCTGCCAGAATCCAGGAAAAAGCGGGAGAATAGGCCGCGGAAAAGGGGCGGAGCTATCTCCCTCAGACACACTGGCGCCATTTCTCCTTCACAGATCCGCTGGAAGGAAGCTCCCTGGCTCTCCCCTGCAGTCTACACTTCAGAACAGGGTAAAAACAGAGAGGGGGGGCACTAAATTTAGGCGCAATATATATATATATAATATAAAAAGCAGCTATAGGGGACATAACTCAGTTAGTCCCTGCATTATATAGCGCTCTGGTGTGTGCTGGCATACTCTCACTCTGTCCCCCCAAAGGGCTTTTGTGGGTCCTGTCCTCATTCTGAGCATTCCTTGTGTGTGTGCGGTGTGTCGGTACGGCTGTGTCGACATGTTTGAGGATAATGATGTGGAGGCGGAGCAGATGCCTTTAGAAGGGATGTCACCCCCTGCGGGGCAGACACCTGAGTGGATGGGCTTATGGAAAGTAATGAGTGCACGTATAGACTCCTTCTATAAGAAAATTGACGACATGCCTAATGTGGGACAGCCGACTTCTCAGCTCGTGCCTGCCCAGGCGTCGCATGGGTCGTCAGGGGCTCTAAAACGCCCGCTACCACAAGCAGACCCAGATGTTGACACTGATACTGACACCAGTGTCGACGACGATGAGTCTAACCTAATGCCTACTAAGGCCATTCACTGCATGATTGAGGCAATGAAAGAGGTGTTACACATTTCTGATATAAGTACAGGTACCACTAAAAAGGGTATTATGTTTGGAGAGAAAAAACTACCCGTAGTTTTTCCCCCATCAGATGAATTAAATGAAGTGTGTGAAGAAGCGTGGGCTTTCCCTGATAAAAAATTGGTAATTCCTAAGAAGGTACTAATGGCGTTCCCTTTCCCGCCAGAGGATAGGTCACGTTGGGAAACACCCCCTAGAGTGGATAAAGCGCTCACACGTTTGTCTAAAAAGGTGGCACTACCGTCTCCGGATACGGCCGCCCTCAAGGAACCTGCTGATAGAAAGCAGGAGGCGATCCTGAAGTCTGTATACACACACAGGCATTATACTTAGGCCAGCTATTGCGTCAGCTTGGATGTGTAGTGCTGCCGCTGCGTGGTCAGATAAACTGTCAGAAAATATTGACACATTAGACAGAGACACGATCCTGTTAACCATAGACCATATAAAAGACTCAGTCTTATATATGAGAGATGCACAAAGGGAAATCTGCCGACTGGCATCTAAAGTAAGTGCATTGTCCATTTCTGCTAGGAGAGGCTTATGGACTCGCCAGTGGACAGGAGATGCAGATTCAAAAAAGCACATGGATGTGTTACCATATAAGGGTGAGGAATTATTTGGGGATGGTCTCTCGGACCTAGTTTCCACAGCAACGTCTGGGAAGTCAGCATTTTTACCCCATGTCCCCTCACAGCCTAAGAAGGCGCCGTTTTATCAGGTTCAGTCCTTTCGGACCCAGAAAAACAGGCGTGGAAAAGGCGGGTCCTTTCTGTCCAGAGGCAGAGGTAGGGGAAAAAGGCTGCAACAAACAGCAGGTTCCCAGGAGCAAAAGTCCTCCCCCGCTTCTTCTTCCAAGTCCGCCGCATGACGGTGGGGCTCCCCAGGCGGAGCCAGGTACGGTGGGGGGCCGCCTCAAGAATTTCAGCGATCAGTGGGCTCGCTCACAGGTGGATCCCTGGATCCTTCAAATAGTATCTCAGGGGTACAAACTGGAATTCGAGGCGTCTCCACCCCACCGGTTCCTAAAATCTGCCTTGCCGATTGCTCCCTCAGACAGGGAGGCGGTGCTAGCGGCAATTCACAAGCTGTATTCTCAGCAGGTGATAATCAAAGTACCCCTACTTCAACAAGGCCGGGGTTACTATTCCACACTATTTGTGGTACCGAAACCGGACGGTACGGTGAGACCCATTTTAAATTTGAAATCCTTGAACACATACATAAAAAAAATTCAAGTTCAAGATGGAATCGCTCAGGGCG
This sequence comes from Pseudophryne corroboree, assembly GCF_028390025.1. Taxonomy (NCBI): domain Eukaryota; kingdom Metazoa; phylum Chordata; class Amphibia; order Anura; family Myobatrachidae; genus Pseudophryne; species Pseudophryne corroboree. The sequence goes on along the minus strand of NC_086454.1, from coordinate 300,506,795 downwards.
GTTATTGCGAGCCTGGACGAGGGGGATTACATGGTATCCCTGGACATCAAGGATGCTTACTTGCATGTCCCCATTTACCATCCTCACCAGGAGTACCTCAGATTTGTGGTACAGGATTGCCATTACCAATTCCAGACGCTGCCGTTTGGACTGTCCACGGCACCGGGGGTATTTACCAAGGTTATGGCGGAAATGATGATACTCCTTCGAAAAAAGGGAGTTTTAATTATCCCGTACTTGGACGATCTCCTAATAAAAGCGAGGTCCAAGGAACAGTTGTTGGTGGGAGTAGCACTATCTCAGGAGGTGCTGCACCAGCACGGCTGGATTCTGAATATCCCAAAGTCACAGCTGGTTCCGACAACACGGCTACTGTTCCTGGGTATGATTCTGGATACAGTCCAGAAAAAAGTGTTTCTCCCGGAGGAAAAAGCCAGGGAGTTGTCATCTCTAGTCAGAGACCTCCTGAAACCAAAACAGGTATCAGTGCATCGCTGCACGCGGGTCCTGGGAAAGATGGTGGCTTCTTACGAAGCAATTCCCTTCGGCAGGTTCCATGCCAGAATCTTTCAGTGGGACCTGTTGGACCAGTGGTCCGGATCGCATCTTCAGATGCATCGCTTGATAACCCTGTCTCCAAGAACCAGGGTGTCGTTACTGTGGTGGCTGCAGAGTGCCCATCTTGTAGAGGGCCGCAGGTTCGGCATACAGGACTGGGTCCTGGTGACCACGGATGCCAGCCTTCGAGGCTGGGGGGCAGTCACACAGGGAAGAAACTTCCAAGGACTATGGTCGAGTCAGGAGACTTCCCTTCACATAAATATTCTGGAACTAAGGGCCATCTACAGTGCCCTAAGTCAAGCAAAATCCCTGCTCCTACACCAGCCGGTGCTGATCCAGTCAGACAACATCACGGCAGTCGCCCATGTAAATCGACAGGGCGGCACAAGAAGCAGGATGGCGATGGCGGAAGCCACAAGAATTCTCCGATGGGCGGAAAATCATGTACTAGCACTGTCAGCAGTGTTCATTCCGGGAGTGGACAACTGGGAAGCAGACTTCCTCAGCAGACACGACCTCCACCCGGGAGAGTGGGGACTTCATCCAGAAGTCTTCCAGATGCTGGTAAACCGTTGGGAAAAACCACAGGTGGACATGATGGCGTCCCGCCTCAACAAAAAGTTAAAAAGATATTGCGCCAGGTCAAGGGACCCTCAGGCGATAGCTGTGGACGCTCTAGTGACACCGTGGGTGTACCAGTCGGTTTATGTGTTCCCTCCTCTGCCTCTCATACCAAAGGTATTGAGAATAATAAGAAAGCGAGGAGTAAACACCATTCTCGTGGTTCCGGATTGGCCAAGACGAGCGTGGTACCCGGAACTTCAAGAGATGCTCTCAGAGGACCCGTGGCCTCTACCGCTCAGACAGGACCTGCTACAACAGGGGCCCTGTCTGTTCCAAGACTTACCGCGGCTGCGTTTGACGGCATGGCGGTTGAACACCGGATCCTAAAGGAAAAGGGTATTCCGGAAGTAGTCATTCCTACGCTTATTAAGGCCAGGAAAGATGTTACGGCAAAGCATTATCACCGCATATGGCGGAAATATGTTGCATGGTGCGAGGCCAAAAAGGCCCCAACAGAGGAATTTCAACTAGGTCGATTTCTGCATTTCCTGCAAGCAGGAGTGAATATGGGCCTAAAATTAGGCTCCATTAAAGTACAGATCTCGGCTCTGTCGATTTTCTTTCAAAAAGAACTAGCTTCAGTACCTGAAGTTCAGACATTTGTGAAAGGAGTGCTGCATATTCAGCCCCCATTTGTGCCTCCTGTGGCACCTTGGGATCTCAACGTGATGTTGAGTTTCTTAAAATCACATTGGTTTGAGCCACTAAAAACCGTGGATCTGAAATATCTCATGTGGAAAGTGGTTATGTTATTGGCCCTGGCTTCAGCCAGGCGAGTATCAGAATTGGCGGCTTTATCATGTAAAAGCCCTTATCTGATTTTCCATATGGATAGGGCAGAATTGAGGACTCGTCCCCAGTTTCTCCCTAAGGTGGTGTCAGCGTTTCACCTGAACCAGCCTATTGTGGTGCCTGCGGCTACTAAAGATTTGGAGGACTCCAAGTTGCTAGACGTTGTCAGGGCCCTGAAAATATGTTTCCAGGATGGCTGGAGTCAGAAAATCTGACTCGCTGTTTATCCTGTATGCACCCAACAAGCTGGGTGCTCCTGCTTCTAAGCAGTCTATTGCTCGCTGGATTTGTAGTACAATTCAGCTTGCACATTCTGTGGCAGGCATGCCACAGCCAAAATCTGTAAATGCCCATTCCACAAGGAAGGTGGGCTCATCTTGGGCGGCTGCCCGAGGGGTCTCGGCTTTACAACTTTGCCGAGCAGCTACTTGGTCAGGGGCAAACACATTTGCAAAATTCTACAAATTTGATACCCTGGCTGAGGAGGACCTGGAGTTCTCTCATTCGGTGCTACAGAGTAATCCGCACTCTCCCGCCCGTTTGGGAGCTTTGGTATAATCCCCATGGTCCTTACGGAGTTCCCAGCATCCACTAGGACGTTAGAGAAAATAAGAATTTCTCTAACGTCCTAGTGGATGCTGGGGACTCCGTCAGGACCATGGGGAATAGCGGCTCCGCAGGAGACAGGGCACAAAAAGTAAGCTTTTAGGATCACATGGTGTGTACTGGCTCCTCCCCCTATGACCCTCCTCCAAGCCTCAGTTAGGTTTTTGTGCCCGTCCGAGCAGGGTGCAATCTAGGTGGCTCTCATAAAGAGCTGCTTAGAAAAAGTTTTTTAGGTTTCTTATTTTCAGTGAGTCCTGCTGGCAACAGGCTCACTGCTACGAGGGACTTAGGGGAGAGAAGTGAACTCACCTGCGTGCAGGATGGATTTGCTTCTTAGGCTACTGGACACCATTAGCTCCAGAGGGATCGAACACAGGCCCAGCCATGGAGTCCGGTCCCGGAGCCGTGCCGCCGACCCCCCTTGCAGATGCCGAAGTTGAAGAGGTCCAGAGGTCCGGAAACAGGCGGCAGAAGACTTTCAGTCTTCATAAGGTAGCGCACAGCACTGCAGCTGTGCGCCATTGTTGTCGGCACACTTCACACCAGCGGTCACTGAGGGTGCAGGGCGCTGGGGGGGGCGCCCTGGGCAGCAATGTATAATACCTTTTTCTATGGCTAAAATACATCACATATAGCCCTTGAGGCTATATGGATGTATTTAACCCCTGCCATATATCGCAAACTCCGGGAGAAGAGCCAGCCGTTTTAGGGGGCGGGGCCTATTCTCCTCAGCACACAGCGCCATTTTCCTGCTCAGCTCCGCTGTGAGGAAGGCTCCCAGGACTCTCCCCTGCACTGCACTACAGAAACGGGGTAAAACAGAGAAGGGGGGCATATTTTGGCGATATTTTTATATATTAAGCGCATATAACAGAAACAACACCTTTTTAGGGTTGTTTATATACATTTTTATAGCGCTTTGGTGTGTGCTGGCAAACTCTCCCTCTGTCTCCCCAAAGGGCTAGTGGGGTCCTGTCTTCGATAAGAGCATTCCCTGTGTGTCTGCTGTGTGTCGGTACGTGTGTGTCGACATGTATGAGGACGATGTTGGTGTGGAGGCGGAGCAATTGCCGGTAATGGTGATGTCACCCCCTAGGGAGTCGACACCGGAATGGATGGCTTTAATTATGGAATTACGTGATAATGTTAGCACGCTGCAAAAGTCAGTTGACGACATGAGACGGCCGGAAAACCAGTTAGTACCTGTCCAGGCGTCTCAGGCACCGTCAGGGGCTGTAAAACGTCCCTTACCTCAGTCAGTCGACACAGGTACCGACACAGATGAATCTAGTGTCGACGGTGAAGAAATAAACGTATTTTCCAAAAATAGGGCCACACGTTATATGATCACGGCAATGAAGGAGGCTTTGCATATCTCTGATACTGCAGGTACCTCAAAGGGGGGTATTATGTGGGGTGTGAAAAAACTACCTGTAGCTTTTCCAGAATCAGAGGAATTGAATGACGTGTGTGATGAAGCGTGGGTTAACCCCGATAGAAAACTGCTAATTTCAAAGAAGTTATTGGCATTATACCCTTTCCCACCAGAGGTTAGGGCGCGCTGGGAAACACCCCCTAGGATGGATAAGGCGCTCACACGCTTATAAAAACAAGTGGCGTTACCGTCTCCTGATACGGCCGCCCTCAAGGATCCAGCTGATAGGAGGCTGGAAACTACCCTGAAGAGTATATACACACATACTGGTGTTATACTGCGACCAGCAATAGCCTCAGCCTGGATGTGCAGTGCTGGGGTGGTTTGGTTGGATTCCCTGACTGAAAATATTGATACCCTGGATAGGGACAGTATTTTATTGACTTTAGAGCAATTAAAGGATGCTTTTATTTATATGCGAGATGCTCAGAGGGATATTTGCACTCTGGCATCGAGAGTAAGTGCGATGTCCATATCTGCCAGAAGAAGTTTATGGACGCGACAGTGGTCAGGTGATGCGGATTCCAAACGGCATATGGAAGTATTGCCGTATAAAGGAGAGGAATTATTTGGGGTCGGTCTATCGGATCTGGTGGCCACGGCAACAGCCGGAAAATCCACTTTTTTACCTCAGGTCACCTCCCAACAGAAAAAGACACCGTCTTTTCAGCCGCAGTCCTTTCGTTCCTATAAGAACAAGCGGGCAAAAGGACAGTCATATTTGCCCAGAGGCAAAGGAAGGGGTAAGAGGTTGCAGCAAGCAACTACTTCCCACGAACAAAAGCCCTCCCCGGCTTCTACAAAGCCGTCAGCATGACGCTGGGGCTGTGCAAGCGGACTCAGGGGCGGTGGGGGGTCGACTAAAGATTTTCAGCACACAGTGGGCGCGCTCACAGGTGGACCCTTGGATCCTGCAGGTAGTATCTCAGGGTTACAAGTTGGAATTCGAAGAGTCTCCCCCTCGCCGGTTCCTAAAGTCTGCTTAACCAACGTCTCCCTCAGAAAGGGCGACGGTATTGGAAGCCATTCACAAGCTGTATTCTCAGCAGGTGATAGTCAAGGTACCCCTCCTACAACAGGGAAAGGGGTATTATTCCACACTATTTGTGGTACCGAAGCCGGACGGTTCGGTAAGACCTATTCTAAATCTGAAATCCTTGAACCTGTACATACAGAAATTCAAGTTCAAGATGGAGTCACTCAGAGCAGTGATAGCGAATTTGGAAGAAGGGGACTTCATGGTGTCCCTGGACATAAAAGATGCTTATCTGCATGTCCCAATTTACCCTTCACACCAAGGGTATCTCAGGTTCGTGATACAAAACTGTCATTATCAGTTTCAAACGCTGCCGTTTGGTTTGTCCACGGCACCTCGGGTCTTTACCAAGGTAATGGCCGAAATGATGGTTCTTCTACGAAGAAAAGGCGTATTAATTATCCCTTACTTGGACGATCTCCTGATAAGGGCAAGGTCCAGAGAACAGCTGGAAGTCGGAGTAGCACTAACCCAAGTAGTGCTTCAACAACACGGGTGGATTCTGAATCTTCCAAAAATCTCAATTGACCCCGACGACACGTCTGCTGTTCCTGGGAATGATTCTGGACACTGTTCAGAAAAAGGTGTTTCTCCCGGAGGAGAAAGCAAGGGAGTTATCCGAACTTGTCAGGAACCTCCTAAAACCAGGAAATGTGTCAGTACATCAATGCACAAGAGTCCTGGGAAAGATGGTGGCTTCTTACGAAGCAATTCCATTCGGCAGATTCCACGCACGAATATTTCAGTGGGATCTGCTGGACAAATGGTCCGGATCGCATCTGCACATGCATCAGCGGATAACACTGTCACCAAGAACAAGGGTGTCTCTTCTGTGGTGGTTGCAGAGTGCCCATCTGTTAGAGGGCCGCAGATTCGGCATACAGGACTGGGTCCTGGTGACTACGGATGCCAGCCTACGAGGCTGGGGAGCAGTCACACAGGGAAGAAACTTCCAGGGCGTGTGGTCAAACCTGGAGACGTCTCTTCACATAAATATACTGGAGCTAAGAGCGATTTACAATGCTCTAAGCCTGGCAAAACCGCTGCTTCAGGGTCAGCCGGTGTTGATCCAGTCGGACAACATCACGGCAGTCGCCCACGTAAACAGACAGGGCGGCACGAGAAGCAGAAGAGGAATGACAGAAGCTGCAAGGATTCTTCGCTGGGCGGAAAATCATGTCATAGCACTGTCAGCAGTGTTCATTCCGGGAGTGGACAACTGGGAAGCAGACTTCCTCAGCAGACACGACCTCCACCCGGGAGAGTGGGGACTTCATCCAGAAGTCTTCCACATGATTGTGAACCGTTGGGAAAAACCAAAGGTGGACATGATGGCGTCCCGCCTCAACAAGAAACTGGACAGATATTGCGCCAGGTCAAGAGACCCTCAGGCAATAGCTGTGGACGCTCTGGTAACACCGTGGGTGTACCAGTCCGTATATGTGTTTCCTCCTCTGCCTCTCATACCAAAGGTACTGAGAATTATACGGCTACGGGGAGTAAGAACAATACTCGTTGCTCCGGATTGGCCAAGAAGGACTTGGTACCCGGAACTTCAAGAGATGCTCACGGAAGAACCGTGGCCTCTACCGTTAAGAAGGGATCTGCTTCAGCAGGGACCTTGTATGTTCCAAGACTTACCGCGACTGCGTTTGACGGCATGGCGGTTGAACGCCGGATTCTAAAAGAAAAGGGCATTCCAGAGGAAGTTATTCCTACCTTGATTAAAGCCAGGAAGGAAGTGACCGCACAACATTATCACCGCATTTGGAGAAAATATGTTGCGTGGTGTGAGGCCAAGAAGGCCCCAACGGAGGAATTTCAATTGGGTCGATTCCTACATTTCCTGCAGGCAGGATTGTCTATGGGCCTCAAATTGGGGTCTATTAAGGTTCAAATTTCGGCCTTATCGATTTTCTTCCAGAAAGAATTGGCTTCAGTGCCTGAAGTACAAACTTTTGTCAAAGGTGTACTACATATACAGCCCCCGATTGTGCCTCCAGTGGCACCGTGGGATCTCAACGTAGTTTTGGAATTTCTCAAATCCCATTGGTTTGAGCCGCTCAAATCGGTAGATTTGAAGTATCTTACATGGAAAGTAACCATGCTACTGGCCCTGGCTTCAGCCAGGAGAGTATCAGAGTTGGCGGCTTTATCGTACAAAAGCCCATATCTGATTTTCCATTCGGACAGGGCAGAACTGCGGACGCGTCCTCAGTTTCTGCCTAAGGTGGTTTCGGCTTTTCACTTGAACCAGCCTATTGTGGTGCCTGCGGCTACTAGCGACTTGGAGGACTCCAAGTTACTGGACGTTGTCAGAGCATTGAAAATATATATTTCAAGGACGGCTGGAGTCAGAAAATCTGACTCACTGTTTATCCTGTATGCACCCAACAAGATGGGTGCTCCTGCGTCTAAGCAGACGATTGCTCGTTGGATCTGTAGCACAATCCAACTTGCACATTCTGTGGCAGGCCTGCCACAGCCTAAATCTGTAAATGCCCACTCCACAAGGAAGGTGGGCTCATCTTGGGCGGCTGCCCGAGGGGTCTCGGCATTACAACTTTGCCGAGCAGCTACGTGGTCAGGGGAGAACAAGTTTGTAAAATTTTACAAATTTGATACTCTGGCTAAGGAGGACCTGGAGTTCTCTCATTCGGTGCTGCAGAGTCATCCGCACTCTCCCGCCCGTTTGGGAGCTTTGGTATAATCCCCATGGTCCTGACGGAGTCCCCAGCATCCACTAGGACGTTAGAGAAAATAAGAATTTACTTACCGATAATTCTATTTCTCATAGTCCGTAGTGGATGCTGGGCGCCCATCCCAAGTGCGGATTGTCTGCAATACTTGTACATAGTTATTGTTACAAAAATCGGGTTATTGTTGTGAGCCATCTTTTCAGAGGCTTCTTCGTTGTTATCATACTGTTAACTGGGTTCAAATCACAAGTTGTACGGTATGATTGGTGTGGCTGGTATGAGTCTTACCCGGGATTCAAGATCCTTCCTTATTGTGTACGCTCGTCCGGGCACAGTACCTAACTGAGGCTTGGAGGAGGGTCATAGGGGGAGGAGCCAGTACACACCATGTGATCCTAAAAGCTTACTTTTTGTGCCCTGTCTCCTGCGGAGCCGCTATTCCCCATGGTCCTGACGGAGTCCCCAGCATCCACTACGGACTATGAGAAATAGAATTATCGGTAAGTAAATTCTTATTTTACTCACCGGTAATTCTATTTCTCGTAGTCCGTAGTGGATGCTGGGCGCCCATCCCAAGTGCGGATTGTCTGCAATACTTGTAAATGGTTATTGTTAACTAAAGGGTTATTGTTGAGCCATCTGTTGAGAGGCTCAGTTGTTTTCATACTGTCAAACTGGATATAGTATCACGAGTTGTACGGTGTGATTGGTGTGGCTGGTAAGAGTCTTACCCGGGATTCTAAATCCTTCCTTATTATGTCTGCTCGTCCGGGCACGGTGTCCTTACTGAGGCTTGGAGGAGGGTCATAGTGGGAGGAGCCAGTGCACACCAGGTAGTCATAAATCTTTCTAGAGTGCCCAGCCTCCTTCGGAGCCCGCTATTCCCCATGGTCCTTACGGAGTTCCCAGCATCCACTACGGACTACGAGAAATAGAATTACTGGTGAGAAAATTCTTATTTTTTTGTTTTTTAAACATTTTGCATCCATCTCATGTTTTTTATTTTTATTCTGTGTAACTGAAATGTGAAAATACTCGAAGTAGCCTAAGAAGCGATAAATTGGCCCTTTCGTGCAGTATGTTACACAAGTCTGTCCACAAAAATGCAGCAGTCAGTAGTCAGACAGCCCATTAGCGACACATTATAGTAATTGGGACATGCTGTCCCCGTGTAATAAGCGCACGTTGCTTGTAAAGCCTCTGGCGGGGAGAGGGATGCAGTCTGTTAGCCACTGTTTTTAGTTTTATTGATGATTACTTACAGAAGGTGCAGCAGCCTCAGAGTTGTATGGGTTCACCAGTGTGTTCTGCAGCTATTGAAATGATCTGTGTGCGGTTCCGCAGAATGCTAGGATAAGGCTGTTTGTGGAGTCATGCATATCCTTGGTTTAATTGTACAGCACAATAGCTCTATAAAGGGCAAAGCAAGCAGAAATACTACCACCGTGTACTCCTACTATAAGCCTTACACACTGTTTTACCTAATGCATTATTTATTTTTCTGCATTTTAGTGTCATCACTACTGATTTTAGGGGATAATTCTTAGGTGGACGCTAATTGCAAAATGATGTAAATGCTGCAGAAGGGGTCTTAATTAAACAGAAGCCAATTACAGGCTTCTCTATTCTGTTGCTGCGGCCCTTAGTAATAGTCTATTTTTCATTCACTACCTCTGTCATTATTCACATTTGTGGGATAACCAGCACAGCCCATTTACAGGGATGCGTATAGCAGCCCAGCAGTCGAATCGAGATGCCGGCAGCCATGTGACAGACGCCGTAATCCCGACACCATTCTGGATCCCTAACATAAGTATCCGGGTCACTGTTAGGATTAGGGCCTGGGGAGGTGGGGGTTCAGGGTTCGGCACTAGAGGGTGAGTTAACCTTAGCTATCACTAATGTATACATATAAGTATACGCTTCCTGTACGGTTTATGATTTATTTTAAGAAATGTAGGGTTTAAATAAGTTTCTTTACAGAACATATATCCACATAGTGCAGTATTTCTTTTGTATCCACATGACCTACTGAGAAGTCTGGCCGGATGCAGATATCTGATGAATTAAGATAGGGCTGTGTAACGATCAGAATCTAAATTCTACAGACACGCTTTAAATTAGCGTACTTAGCTACACATATATGTACACACAAAGATTTATGGTATATGAAATTGTACTAATATGCTATACTATTAGAGGCTTGTTTTATCTTCTCCCGTTATATAGGGGGCCACAAGCTTAGATGTTTTGATCAAAATATAAACTAAAGTCGAATTGTTCATTATGGTGGGTGCAGAGCCTCGGTGATCTTTATATAAACAATGTGGTCACATACACCCCAGATCCAGGAGTAGTGCGTGCAGTGGATCAGTGCCTTTTTTATTTCAGTCATTTTTAAGTACTTTTTATGTGATCGTAAACCCCAGTGTTGGATCATTTAATTCAACTCGTGCCAGCTGTTGTCCTTGGTGCTTTACAGCAGACCTGCTTGGTGACTGTCTCGCCTATAAAAGCCAATGTGCAGGTGAGCTCTAAAGGTGTGTACACACGGTGAGATCCTTACTATGCGGTTTCCCTTGATTTCCCCAGAGCCCAGAAGCACCAATTTCGACTATCTGTGCTTGAGATTTGGTCTATGTACGATTTTGACTAAGTGCCAATTTTGACTATACTTTGTACTAGATAGTACTCTAGATAGTCAAGATTGACTCGGCTGCACAGTCTATCTAGCCTTACGATACCGACCCCTTGGGAGCGCGCATCATGATCGATTCGGTATCGCAAGCTGCCTAACACCTTGAGATGTACACTAACTTTCCGTAAGATTTTTACTATATAGTCAAAATCTTACAGATTTATTTCACCGTGTGTATACACCTTAAACCAATTAGCATGTTTAATCCCAATGTGATGGCAATTGCCGTGTTTCTAATTCTGAGGGACAGAGTAGGAACTTGCAGAAACATGGGGTCCCTTGACGGAGGCTGCAAGTTTTAATGTGATCAATGTATGAACTGTGGGCCCAAATCAGGTTGGATTGCAAAACGCGACCCAACTGCAAAAATTGCTAAAAGGATGTAGGTGCATGCCCAGTGCCTGTCCTGCGCATGTGCCCGCATTTTCTGCGGGGAGGGGGATGCAGAAAATGCGAACGCCTCTGCCTGTCAATCAGGCAGAGGTTGGCGGGGTTGGGGGCAGCAACGCTCCGTTCCTAGGCGGAGATGGAGGGTTGCCGAGGGGATGGCATCGTGGAATTGGGTGGCGAGGGCGTGATCGCAGCGGCTGCGTGACCTCACGCAGCCGCCGCAATCAGTAAGATGGGGGCGGGCCTCCTGCGGGCACAACCAGGCTGCACCGGCAGGAGGCAACCTTTAATTTCTACGATCTAGCGGAAATTGCGATGCGATTGCAATTTCTGCTTCATCAAGGGGAGGGATCAAGGGGGGGGGGAAGCGACGGTCAGCATGCATTCAGAAGGATTGCAAACTCTGCTACTTAGCTGAATTAGGCCCTAATATCCATTGCTAATTGTTAGCATTCTGATGGTGAGAATCCCGACAGGTGCAAGATGAGTATACTTGCCTTACCCCAATGCTCCCAAAACCCTCTGTTGCCACAGCCTAAACCTTTTGGTAACCTCAACCCTATTTGATCGTTAGTTCTTCGTAAGGATATTCTTATGTCAATCCCAACATGTTTCAATTGTTCTACTGTCTTAGCCTCTATCACCTCTGATGGGAGGCTATTCCACCTAGCCACTACCCTTTCTGTAAAGTAATCTTTCCTCAAGTTTCATTTGTACCTACCTCCTTCCAGTTTCAGCATGTGTCCTCCTGTTCTACTACTAGCTCTGCAGCTTGGCAAAACCATGTTGCACTGCAGATGTAAAGTGTGCAGAGAGATTTAGATTGTGGGCTGCATGGCTAAAGCAGCCAGTATTTACCCTGCACACACACAAATAAATAAATAAATAAATGTATTTGCACCCCTTGCATTGCAACATGATGAACCAGGTGCAAAGTTGCTTTCTTTATTTGTTTTGCCCCCAACTGCGTCTCTTAAAATAAAATGTTTGCTGTGCTTTGACTTGTTATATTTATTGGTGTTAGTGATGCACCATGCATCTACGGATTATAGAAATGTCTTGTCACAGTATCTTGAGTTTATGATGTTGGTAAAATATTTTCTGAGGATCTCCCTTCTTTACAGTAGTCTGTTGTACAGGTTTGCCCTAGAGCAGAAGAATACAATGAGAGTCCACTTTTAATAGATTTCAGGCCGTGACTTTTGTTAATTTATATATCCTCCAAAAGGAATCCTCTATAATTAGAGTGGAAACGTGCAGTTGCCGCACAGTGGGGCAATGTCGGCATTATAGCATAACACTTGCCTTATTAGTAACACCACACATCATCAAAGCAATGGACACGCATTCAGCTATTCAGATGCCTGAGGGATAACATTTGATGTAAACGTGTATTGAAATACTGGCTGGATTGTGCAGTTGCAAACCATGTGGAAATGTTTCCATGCTATGATTGAAGCAGGAATATTTTAAATTTTCTTTTGCTGGTTTTCAAGCAATCTGGTAGGAATACTTCCCAGAATCTTGCGACTCCCACTAATAGGAATGACTGCCCGGAAATGAAGGCATGACATGTTGGAGTGGCGTTACTAGGAGAGAATGGAGTGTTTGCAAAAGGCACTTGGTGTCTTGAAAAAGAATTCAACACCCAAACCCTTTATCACACTTTGAGACTCTCCACCTGGAAACTTAATTATTTTCTAGTGGGAATTTTGTTTGTGATTCACACATTTATCTAAAGTGTAAAGCATAAAGTAGTAGAAAAGAAAAAAAAAGCTGAACTATAACTTCATTAAATTAGTTATTTATTTATTAAGTTTCTTATATAGTGCATCAAATTCCGTTGCACTTTACAATTGGAAACAGCAGGGATGGATCAAAACTGGGTAATAACAGTCATAGAGGTAGGAAGGCGCTGCTTGCAATCTTGAGGGAAATAGACATTGATACACAAGGATTGGTGTTCTCTATTGCACAAAGGTCCGCCAGATTGCAAAGGTTCTTGGCGAGCTGTATGATATGGTCACACAGCAATGTTGGCCAGGGGTCAGGAGAATGTGAAAGTGAAGAAAAAGAAAACGTGAGGATATGTGTGGGCTGTACAGAGGGGATGTAATTGGATAGGAAAGTTTATGAAGGTTATGTGAGCAGAAGAGGTGAGTTTGGAAACGCTTGAAGGGTTGGAGACTAGGGGAAAGTCTTATTGTGCGTGGGAGGGCATCCAACAGAGTGGGTGCAGCCTGAAGAGAGTCCTGCAATCGTGAATGGGAGCAAATAATCAGCGTGCATGAGAGATGTAGATCTTGTGATGAGGTCGGGTTTGAGATATTTTGAGATAAGCAAAGAGATGTACATTGGTGTAGTTTGGTTAAGTAAAAGGTTTGTGTGAGTAAAAGTATTTGAAATTGAATACGGCAGAATACAGGTAACCAATGGAGGGACTGACAGAGTGGATCTGCAGACGATGAACGTCTAGCGAGGAAGATTAGCCTCGCAGCTGCATTCAGAATGGATTGTAGTGGTGAGAGTCTCGTTTTGGGAAGACCGTCAAGAAGACTATTGGAATAATCAATGCGGGAGATAATGAGAGTATGGATTAGAGTTTTTGCAGTGTCTTGTGTAAGATATGGTCATATTTGCTTATGTTTTTTTGTTGCATGTAACATGATTTTGAGACAATTGAATGTGGGTAACAAAGGACAGTTCAGAGTCAAGGATGACATCTAGGCAGCGAGCTTGTGAGGCAGGATTGTCGAGTTCTCAACAGTGATAGAGATAACAGGTTGGTAACTACTATTGGTCGGTGGAAATATAATTAATTCTGTTTTTGGAATACTAAGTTTAAGATGGCGAGATGACACCCAGGATGAAACAGCAGAAAGGCACTCGGGGACACTGACCAATACAGATGGTGACAGATCTGGGGTGGATAGGTAGATTTAAGGGTCATCCACGTACAGATGATCCTGAAATCCAAAAGAGCTGACTACTTTGCAAAAAAAAAATTAGTATAGATTGAGAAAAGCAGAGGACCTAAGACTGAGCTTTGCGGTACTTCATCTGATAGAGGTAGCAAAGAGGAGGTGGATTCAGAGACGTGGACACTGAAAGAGCGATTAGATAGGCAGGATGAGACCCAAGCAAGGGCTGTATCATGAAAACCTAGGGAATGTAGTGTTTGTCGTAGAAGAGAGTGGTCAGCAGTGTCAAAAGCAGCAGAGAGATCTAGAAGAATAAGAAGTTAGTAATGGCCTTTAGACTTCACTGACCAGATCATTCACTACTTTAGTCAGTGCTGTAATCCTTTATGTGGGGTGAGTGTATGCAAGTCTCAAGTAGCTTGGACAGGCATGGGAGCTGAGAGATGGGACAGTAGTCTGAGAGCGAGTTTGGGTCAGATTTATTTTTTCAGAATGGGAGTAATTGCTGCATGCTTGAAGAGAAAAGGAAAGGTGCCAATAGAGAGAGTGGGATTACAGATTTTATTTAAGGTTGGGATGAGTACAGGATACAGTGCTTTTACCTATTTGTGAGGGTCTAGGATCAAGAGGAGAGGCAGTAGATTAGGAGGATTAGAAGAGTGTTGATACTTCATCTTCGTTTGTGGAATCAAATGAAGAGAAGGTGCCAGAGGGTTCAGGTAGGGAACCAAGCAGGTCACTGGCTGAAGTATGAAGCAAGATTTTGCACATAGATAATAGGCGGTTATTTAAATGTATTAAAAGGTCTCTTGGGGGTTAGAGGCTTGAGCAGAGATGAGCGTTTGGAAATATGTTTGTACAGCAATGTCCAGGCATTACGATTTGGAGTGGTAGATAGTCTTATATGTGAGGAAGTCGCTTGGAGTATGAGATGTGACCACCATGACAGTCAAAGTCTGCTCCGTTCACATGACTTAGTGAGCAGAGAGTCTCTGGAACACTCGACTAACTTTGTGTGCACAGTAAACCTCACCCTCTTTCTTCCTCCTCTGCCACATGGTATGGACTATAGGGAGAATGGGTCTAGACTGCACAACCTAGTGGTTGTAATGAGAGGTGCTATCTGCTGAGATTTATGGTACTACACGAGAAGGAATGGGTGCAGATGTACTATGCAATAATTATCGTAAATTACAATATATAATAGGTTGTTAGCATATAATTGGGCAATGATATGGGCTGGCCCACCGCATCGAGGTCACCTCTATCGAGCAAGTCCCTATAAAATAGTGAATATAAGTGTTAGGGTGTGATGCCCCAGAGTGTCCCAGACAGAACTGTTCAGGTGATCCCATGCCCCAATGTTTACCCCCCAAACTGCTACTGCCACATGACCTACTGAGAATCTGAATCTGTTTGTCTGGCATGCATGCTCATCTGCCCCCTGGAGAGATTTTATAAAGGAGATACTGGTTATTAGGTGGACAGCTAAGAGAAATGTCCCATGCTTAAATTGTACTTGCTATTAAAAGAAAACTACTATGCTGTAATTTAGGAGTGGACCAGAAAGACATTGATTCTTCATTTTACATCACACCAATGTATCTCTTGATGTGTGCTTTTTACCATTTCTCAAAGTTTGAGCTTATTGCTAGATGTGGTAGATTTTTGTCCTACATTTATCTGAATTTGTGCTATTCATCTTCCAATTGACTAGACCTAGATACCCGTTGATATAGAGCTTCATGCCATTATGCTGGCAGCACCATATAGGTGTGGCTAATAAATGAGATTGTACTTGTATGAGGATGTTGAAGATGATGAATGGTCCCGGAAGGCCTTACACATCAAATACAAATGAAATATGGAACACATTGAGAAAATTGCTCAAATTGACCATTGCATAAGAATAATAGCTGAAATGGTACATCGACAAATAAACTCTTAGGCAAGTTTTGTATCAAGATCTTAACATCACAAACCGTTGTGCTAAGATGGTTCCTAGCCCGCTCGCTGCCTAGCCGAAAGAAAATCGAAAGCATATTTGTACTGACATTTTGGAACCAATTAAAGCGGATTCACATGTTTTAGATAGTTATTACCTGTGATAAAACATGGATCTAACAGTACAAACCTGAGACAAAATGCCAGTCCACGCGCTGGAATACACCATCATCACCAAGAATGAAGAAAGCACGTCAAAGCAAATCCAAATTCAAAGCCATGTTAATTGTTTTCTTTGATATTACGGCTGTTATTTTGACAGACTGGGTACCAGAAGGCGCAACAGTGAATCAATATTACTACAAAAATGCTCTAGAAACTTTGTGGGAAAGAATCAGAAGAAAGCGGCTAGACTTGTGGAAAAAATGGTTTCATCCTCCATCAGGACAATGGGGGTCATTCTGAGTTGATCGCTAGCTGCCGTTCGCAGCGCAGCGATCAGGCTAAAAATTGGCATTTCTGCGCATGAGTATGGGCCGCAATGCACACGCGCGTTGTACGGGTACAAAGCCCGTTGTGTTTGTGCACAGGTTGTAGCGAAGTTTTCAGTCGCAGGAAGATTGACAGGAAGGGGGCGTAACTGGGTGTCATCTGACCGTTTTCAGGGAGTGTTTGCAGAAATGCAGGCGTGTCTGAAAAACGCAGGCGTGGCTGGGCGTTCGCTGGGCGGGTGTATGACGTCAAATCCGGACACGAATAGGCTGAAGTGATCGCAAGCGCTGAGTAGGTTCAGAGCTACTCTGAAACTGCACAAACTGTTTTTTGCAGAGCTCGGCTGCACATGCGTTCGCACTTCTGCTAAGCTAAAATACACTCCCAGTGGGAGGCAGCATAGCGCTTGCACGGCTGCTAAAAACTGCTAGCGAGCGATCAACTCGGAATGACCCCCCCGTGCACCAGCTCACACTGCTCTCTTTGTGAAGCAGGTTTTGACCAAGAAACAGATTGCAGTGCTAGAACACCCTCCATACTCGCCAGACCTAGCACCGTGTGACTTCTTTGTTTTCCCTAGAGTCAAATGTACTCCAGGGAACCTGTTTTGCACCAGTTACTGAGGTAGAGAAGAAGCTGTTGAGACAGCTGACCTATACTGAGCTACAGCATGGCTTTGACCAATGGCAAATAAGAATGCAGCAGTGTGGTGATGCAGAAGGGGAGTACATACTGTATGTAAATTATAGTATCAGTCTCATTATTTAATAAACACACCTTGGATATGTTGTATATACTACCAATATACTGCCTGGCTGGTGGGCAGTGTTTAATTTGCACAAGACATAACCACTTAGCCTTCAGGCCAAGGGATATGTATAATATCCCGGCAGATGGAATGCTGGCAGCTGCTACACGGACAGCGGCATCCCATCTGCCGAAATCCCAGCAGCGCGTCCCCTCACGGGCCCACTGGGCACGCATCATGCCCAGTGGCTCGCTTCGCTTGCCACAGGTTGTATTCCCACTTGGTTAGTGGTGTGGAGCTGCCAACCGAGTGGGAATACAGAGTGTGTGTCGGGATTCCGGACGTCTGTATTTCACTGGCTGTCGGCATTTTGGCGTCTGTCTCCTGAACGCCGGGATCCCGACAGCCGGTACAGTATATTAACTGCATCCCCAGGCCAAAAAGTTTTTCTTGTCAGACAATAAGACATCTTACCATATATATACCAGCAGTGCCAGTGTCCAGGATACCCCTGCACTGTAATATTGTTGCACTAAGATGCATATTTTGGGATAAAGTTGGAGGGGTTTATTTACAAAGCATTGGGTTGTAAATACCTATGCTTCTGACCATGTTTGGGGAAATGCTTTTACTAGCAAAAAGTGGGTAGTGAAATCATTGCTCTTTTACATTTCTGGCATAAACATGATCAAAGCCGCCAGGTTTTGCAACCCGATGCTTCGTAAATAAACTCCTATGTTTTTTTTTTTTTTTAATCTACAGCCATGTGTGTGTTTATAACCCGATGTGTTTCTATCTGTCATTGCAGGATTTTTGGCCTGAGTGACATAATTGTTTACTCTAACTGCACGGGCAGCATTGATGACCTCATTCTGAACCAGAGCCATGATTGGCCGGTGTATGTGAATCCGGGGATTTTGCTACTGCTGTACTACGCGCTCATCTCACTGCTGAAGCTGAAGAATTCCAGCACGGTAAGGGCCATTGGAGGGCTACACGTGATGCTATACCGTATTCTGGGCTGGGATTCATGGATATCTCACATTTTTAATCTCTCAGGTGGAAGATAAGGTGCAGGATGGGGGATGTGACCCCCAGAAATCTGTGCAAGAAAACCTGGAATTAGCAGATGCCGAGTCGTGGTCGAAAGAACGATACAGCGAGGAGACAAAGGCGAGTTTTATCTTTTATCAGAATTTTACAGCGCAAAGGATGAGGATTACTAAATTGCTAATATTCGACATTGTGTAATGATGTTTGTGTTTAAAGGCATTTCCCAGTCATAATGGGGGTTTTATACAATTCCCACTTCTACATGAATACTACAGCTGTGGGCATCTGCCCCCCTCTGTTTGCACAATGCAGAACTTACAGCTGAGCATCCCTAGGGGCAACGTTTATTTCTGGTACTGCTTCATATCTGTAAACTTTCCAAAAACCATTCCACCTCAATAGAACAAGCACATTTACCAGGACATCAGCAGTGCACAAGTCACTTGTTCAGATCTACCCTACTGCCATAGTGCCACCCCACTGACCCACTGCCATAGTGCCGCCCCACTGCCATAGTGCCACCCCACCATAATGCCACATCACTACCCCACTGCCATAATGCCACCTCACTGCCCCATTGCCATAATGCCACCTCACTGCCCCACTATCATAATGCCACCCCACTGCCATAATGCCACCTTACTGCCATAATGCCACCTTACTGCCTCACTGCCATAATGCCACCTTACTGCCTTACTGCCATAATGCCACCTCACTGCCATAATGCCACCTCACTGCCCCACTACCATGCCACCCCATTGCCCCACTACCATAATGCTGCCCCACTGCCATAATGCCACCTCACTTCCCCACTGCCATAATGCCACCTCAATGCCATAATGCTAAACCTATGTGTGCATGCTTTTATCTTACAAAGGTGCATTTTCTTCATTTTATTTGAATTGCTTGGTTCGTCTGCTCTGTTCTATAAATAGCAAACGTGAAAGCGTGTCATCATTGGTCACACTTCTACACAATATATTGGATGTAACAAAGCATTGATGTAACTTGCATGTTTGTATTGGGAGAAATACCGCACTGGTGTTACCTATTTATGGCTTCCACTCATACTCTTGTCTATGTTTTTCAACAGCCCATGTTACCAAAGACCAGCAAACCGTCTGCAACTGATGAGCAGGACCACACTGTCCATGCCATCCAACCAGGCTCCAGCCAGCAGCTTGGTATGAGACCTTTGTTATGTACATATAGACTCATCGGGCAGGATTGGGAATAAGTGATGCATCATTACCAGCTGTGGATAACATGATCTATTTTAGTGACCCTCGCGTAGGGTTTTGTGAGTCTTCATAATAGCCGCATAATATATGTTGACAGAGGCCTAGTTTCTACATTACCAGTTGTAACATCCATGCTTCCAGCTGTGAGTTACAACATGTAATGGGTGTAGCTAGTGGTCAAAGAGCCTTATTCAGGGTTGTTAGCAAACCAAACCGTTAGCAATTGGCCAAAACCATGTGCACTGCAGGTGGGGCAGATGTAACGTGTGCAGGGAGATTTAGATTTGGGTGGGTTATCACTGGCAGGCTGCTTCCGTGCTCCACAATATTACCAGCTCCACTAAGGGTCACTGCCTGGCAATCACCGTGCTCTCCAGGCAATAACTTCTATTGGGCACATAGTAGGAAAGAGGGTGAGACAGAGGGAGTCTGTTTGAAGTCAGAACCTGTATATAAGAGACCATTTTATCTCCTAATGTAATTATGGTTAATTTAATTTACAATTAACTAGAACTATGTTTGTAATCCTTATTGTATATTGCCGCCCTGTTCAAAGAGACCTGTGTAATTATCCTTGCATTATTGTGATACACAAATATGTCCTGGCACACTTGTTGGGAAAGGAATCTCTGATGTAGTGCATTGTAGCTGCGCTGCCTGCCTGACATAGGACCCAGACGCTTTGCTGCTACTCTCTCCACACTGTCGTGTAGGTAGTTTATTATCCCCATAGCAATGCTCCGACCATTGTAGGATTGTGGTAGAAGCAACCCCTGAATGGCTGATCTTGTACTTAATTTGCAGCCATTTGGCATTTTTCTCCACTGCTACGTAAAGTATTTTGGGGGAGATGCATCAAACACAGCCTGTAAAATGGCAGTTATGAGCTGATTAGCTGGCACTTTAACTCTTTCCAAGGTTTGGTACATCTCCCCAAAACATTTCATTTGCTGTAGAACAGTGTTACTCTTTTCTGATTGCATTTGTCAATTCGCACCCGGGAGCCGTACTTTGTTGCTTCCCAGTTGCGACCCGCCTGAGCCACTTTCACAGTGCTGTCTCCAGCCTGGCATATTGCCTGGTTGGTGAAGTCAGCGGTGACTCGCGTGGAGTTGGCGCTTGGAGATCAGATGATCTCCAAGGCCCGCCCGGCAACCCTGTTCACACCGTACAGCGACCAGGGATAAAACCGTGTTCCCGCTCGACCCGGGTTATTTTACCTGGAACCTTTCAGACTGCACAGCGTTTACATCACTAGTGATCTCCTCTCTTGCTCTCCCGGTGCCCCTCTGACACCAGTCACTGATAGAATGCCGAGACTCTGCCCCTGTATACACATCTGATCCAGTGATAATGGGCTGAGCATTATTTGGGTTGTGCGTATTTTACGAGTGGGATCTGCAGAGATCCTCCTCCTCATCCTAACGCGTCTACATTCCATCAATGATTGTCCGGCACCTGGTATAACTTGCTCAGCAAGGCCATTGTGTTCCAGCGGGAGGATCTGGAGTAATTTCAAAGGCAAATATTAACCACAAATGGAAAACGTATTTGCTTTTCTTTGTACAGCAACTCTATAGGGATATTCTCTGTGTTCACCTGTGTAATACGCCTTTCAGACTAGCAAAAATTTCCCGGGTTATTGCACGTGAACGCGCACCAACCTGGGATTTTGCTTAGTCTGAATGGGTCCTAAAGCAGTATCCCGAGTCGAGCGCCCCGGCATTTCATCCCAGGTCGCGACCTGGGTTGAAGCCGGAATCAACCCGGGATGCGTGCAGTGTGAAAGGGTATGCCGGGTCACGGCGACCTGGCACCTGTTCTCTGCATAGGAGGAGGAGGCGCTTGGTGATGAACTCCAAGCGCCGCCTCCGGTAGCATCAGCGGTGATGTCACCAACCCGGCAATATGTTGAGTCGGGCCACAAGTCTGAAAGTGGTCTCAAGCTGGGTCGCACCTGGGAAGCACCTGTGTACACATTCCCGGATGCGACCCGGCTATATATGTCTGAAAGGGGTATAATTGGATAACTGTGTAGACACCCATTGCAGTGACTATTCAGTATATGAAATTTCCACGCTTTGCATCTTTAAAGTAAAACTACAACCCCCAGCCCCACCTCATCTAGAAAGTAAATAAGTGCTGTTTAAAGATTTTATTAATATATAACAATCACTTTTTATTTTTGTTTATTCCTTTTACATCCACAAGTCAGGAACTTGAGATGTGTTCCAGGCTTTTAGAGGAATATGGCAACAATGAAGAAGTAACATTTGTGTTAGATTCTATTGTTAAAAAAATTAAATTGCTGTACATTAACAGAAAATGTAAGAAAGTACAGTATTTTATATGTGACCCCCTCCCTCCATGGCTGCGTCCCTCTCGTGCTATAGGTATGCATATGTCTGGCACTGCAGCTTTCAAAAATGAAAAGTGGATGTGTTGCCCATTGCAACCAATCAGGTTCAAGATATAATTTCTCTATTGCATTCTAGAAAATGCTGGAATCTGATTGGATGCGTTGGGAAACCTCTCCATGTTTATTTTGGAAGCTTTGGTAAATCTTCTTAGTAGATTTACTAAAGTCTTAGGGGGGTATTCAATTAAGTGCCGTTGCCAGGGTGTTCAATTGCGGCATTTTCGCCCATTTTTTAATCCAATTTTTGCAAATTATGGGCAAAAACACCCGCAAATTCGCCGGTACACTTGGTTTTTGCCAGTGCCGAATTGTTTTTCAACCAGTGGAAAAAATGGCACAGGCAATGAATAGGTCGAATGTAAATTCGACCTAAAAACGAGTTAAAAGTGGCGTTTTTTTGACTGATCGAAAAAACGTCACTAATTAAATAGCCCTCTTATAACGCTTTGGGGGAGATGTACTAAGCCTTGAAAAGTGATTCATTTCACGGTTATAAAGTACCAGCCAATCAGCTCCTAAGTGTCATGTCACAGGCTGGGTTTAAAAAATGACAGGAGCTGGTTGGTTAGTACTTTTATTACCGTGAAACGTTTCACTTTTCCAGGCTTAGCACATCTAGCCCACTGTGTTTTATTAAAGAGCAATCTTCCCTGTAGCAATTGTTTAGTTTTATTTGTGTTCTCTACCGTCTGCAACTTCTTGTAATGCCAAAGCTTTTCTTAAGTGATCACCACTTGTCACACACCAATTCCCAGAACTGGCTGCAAATCTTGTTTTATGTGGAACCAAAAAATTCTAGAATGTCATTAATTTTATTCCTTATGCACCTGTCATAGTGGAGTCTCCTGGGGCTTTGAATTTTTTTGTGTTACACATCTCATGGAAGATCTCCAGAACATTGCCCAGCAGCAACTCCAGTCTGTTACACGCTTTAGTACTAATTGTTCCATCCAGTTTCCCTTCCCGGTTGTGAATAGGATGTGATTTATAGATGGTAGGATGTTGGCTGGAATCGTTGTAACCGTTTGCTCCCTTTCCAAACTGTAACACATGTAAATATGTCTTCACATTTTCCACCTTGCTGACTGCAAATCCCACCGTTTTTTTCAGGCATGTATTTATATCAGGAATTCCCAACCTGGGTCTTTAAGGCCCACTAACAGTCCAGGTTTTAAGGATAGTGATACTGGAACACAGGTGGCTTACTTAGTTTCTCTATAATTTTTTTATTTTAACCACATGTGCTCAAACATGGATATCACTACAACGTGGACTATTGTGGGGACCAAGGTTGGGAAACATTAATTTATATCATTAGGCAGAGAGATGTTTTTATTTAATTACCTTGGATATTAGACTACACAACTTTAGTGCTGAAAATACATTAAAATTGCAAATGTGTTAAGAAAAAAATTAAATTAAAAAATAACTAAAGAAAAACAGGTGAGAGCCTCCAAGTACAAATGAGGAATGGGCAGATGGTGTATAGGACATTATCTGGTTAGTTGACCAATGGTTAAGCATTTTAAGTGTCATTTGACCTAGAATATCCATTGGTATCTTATAGAATATGTATTCTATAACATAGACAGATCTGAAAGTCTCTACACCAAGATCCAGTCATGTGACCATCGCTCGGGATCCCGGCGGTCACCATTCTGACGCCGGGATCCCGAGCGATCAAAAGCCCGACTAACAGGGACTATTCCCACTCATGAGTGTCAACAACACCCACAGAGTAGGAATAGAACCTGTGGTGAGCGCAAGTGGCTTTGTGGCACTCGCCTCCCCCTTCTGCCGGCATTCTGCGTCCGGGATCCCGAAGTCTGTATGCTGATCGCTGGGATCCCCACCGCTGGTCACCCAACCCTATACCTCGGCAGAAGTTGAGATATTTTAAGCATATGCATAGGGAAAGTAACGGGAAGGGCATGACCCAAACATTTTGCTTCTGGGCCAGTTGCCTTCATTTTTGGCCTTGGCTTGACCTTCACCAGCATCACCCCTCTTACTGCCAGACCGGTTCTGTTGCTCTATGGTGGCATTTTAGCAAGGACCCCTCATTCTGAGAATAGAGAAAATGACCCAACAAATACAATGCCAGACGTAGATGCTAAAGCCAACCAGGGAACTACAGAGGGCATTGTGGAGAGGGATACTGTGGCCTCGTAGGTGGATCTGCAGATGTACCTATTATAACGGATATGGAAAATCAACCATCACCAAAATCTATTGTTCAAAAATACATTTGGTCCTGCAGTGGTAAGAATCAGCTGAGTATCTTTCTGGGCCTGTGTCTGGAATATAGACATGCCTGGCACGGCTAGTTGGTTGGTGCATGTGCATTGGAGCTGATAGCCAAAGTCAACAAATATGTCAAAAAAACAACTTCGTTTAATGTTATAGGCTTCCCCTTGCTTTCTATTTTCAGGGAAACCTGAACCTAATGTGAAAACTGAACCTAATGTGTTTCCCGTCTCTCAACAGGTAGTCAACCTGAGACCTCAAAAGAGCAGTCTGCTCTTCACATACTGCGCAATGTCATCCTGAACCAGAGCTATATATGCGCACTCATCGCCATGATGGTAAGTCTTTATGTTCAGCTCAACACACATCAGTCATTTCTATCACTTGTAATTAGTGATATCCTACTTCAGCCAGCTCGTCCATGAACATAGTATCTGAGGTTGAAAAAAGACAATTGTCCGTCGAGTTCAACCTATTTGTGGTGTCCTATGCATGATGATTTGACTAAAATTTCTGACTGATGCTGTTGTCAGCTGTTGCATTTTATCCCTATTTATAGTAACTATAATGCATGACTATGCACCATACCCCTGGATATCCTTATCCATTAGGAATTTATCTAACCCATTCTTAAAGGTGTTGACAGATTCCGCCATTACAACTCCCTTGGGCAGGGAATTCCAAACACGTATTGTCCTTACCGTGAAAAAGCCTTTACGCCGTATTGTGCGGAATCTCCTCTCCTCTAACCTGAGCGAGTGTCCACGAGTCCTCTGTGTTGATCTAACCAAAAACAGGTCCCGCGCAAGCTCTGTGTATTGTCCCTTTATATATTTGTAGATGTTGATCATGTCCCCTCTTAGTCTCCGCTTATCCAATGTAAACATGCCTAGTCTTTCAAGCCTTTCCTTGTATTCCATAGTCTCCATGCCCTTAATTAGTTTGGTCGCCCTCCTCTGTACCTTTTCAAGCTCCAGGATATCCTTTTTGTAGTACGGTGCCCAGAATTGTACACCGTATTCAAGGTGTGGCCTCACTAGTGATTTATATAACGGGAGTATAATACTCTCGTCCCTAGCATCAATACCCCGTTTTATGCATGCTAATATCTTATTAGCCTTCTTTGCTACAGTCCTACTTTGGGTACTACTGCTTAGCTTGCTATCTATGAGGACACCTAAGTCCTTTCCAGTACAGAATCCCCTAATTTCTCTAACGTCCTAGTGGATGCTGGGGACTCCGAAAGGACCATGGGGAATAGCGGCTCCGCAGGAGACTGGGCACAAAAGTAAAAAGCTTTAGGACTACCTGTGGTGCACTGGCTCCTCCCCCTATGACCCTCCTCCAAGCCTCAGTTAGATTTTTGTGCCCGAACGAGACGGGTGCAGGCTAAGGGGCTCTCCTGAGCTGCTTAGAGTAAAAGTTTAAAGTAGGTTTTTTATTTTCGGTGAGACCTGCTGGCAACAGGCTCACTGCACCGAGGGACTAAGGGGAGAAGAAGCGAACTCACCTGCGTGCAGAGTGGATTGGGCTTCTTAGGCTACTGGACATTAGCTCCAGAGGGACGATCACAGGCCCAGCCATGGATGGGTCCCGGAGCCGCGCCGCCGGCCCCCTTACAGAGCCAGAAGAGTGAAGAGGTCCGGAAAATCGGCGGCAGAAGACGTCCTGTCTTCAATAAGGTAGCGCACAGCACCGCAGCTGTGCGCCATTGCTCTCAGCACACTTCACACTCCGGTCACTGAGGGTGCAGGGCGCTGGGGGGGGTGGCGCCCTGAGACGCAATTAAAAAAACTTTTTTTGGCAAAAAATACATCACATATAGCTCCTGGGCTATATGGATGCATTTAACCCCTGCCAATTTTTCCATTAAAAAGCGGGAGAAAGGCCGCCGTGAAGGGGGCGGAGCCTATCTCCTCAGCACACTGGCGCCATTTTTTCCTCACAGCTCCGTTGGAGGAAGGCTCCCTGACTCTCCCCTGCAGTCCTGCACTACAGAAACAGGGTAAAACAAGAGAGGGGGGGGGCACTAAATTGGCATATTAATATATACAGCAGCTATATTAGGGAAAAACACTTATATAAGGTTATCCCTGTATATATATAGCGCTCTGGTGTGTGCTGGCAAACTCTCCCTCTGTCTCCCCAAAGGGCTAGTGGGGTCCTGTCCTCTATCAGAGCATTCCCTGTGTGTGTGTGCTGTGTGTCGGTACGCTGTGTCGACATGTATGAGGAGGAAAATGGTGTGGAGGCGGAGCAATTGCCTGTGTTAGTGATGTCACCCCCTAGGGAGTCGACACCTGACTGGATGGTCTTATGGAAAGAATTACGTGATAGTGTCGGCACTTTACAAAAGACTGTTGACGACATGAGACAGCCGGCAAATCAGTTAATACCTGTACAGGCGTCTCAAACACCGTCAGGGGCTATAAAACGCCCGTTACCTCAGGTCGATACAGACACTGACACGGACACTGACTCCAGTGTCGACGGTGAGGAAACAAACGTATTTTCCAGTAGGGCCACACGTTACATGATCACGGCAATGAAGGAGGTTTTGAACATTTCTGATACTACAAGTACCACAAAAAAGGGTATTATGTGGGGTGTGAAAAAACTACCCGTAGTTTTTCCTGAATCAGATGAATTAAATGAGGTGTGTGATGAAGCGTGGGTTTCCCCCGATAAAAAACTGCTAATTTCAAAAAAATGATTGGCATTATACCCTTTCCCGCCAGAGGTTAGGGCGCGTTGGGAAACACCCCCTAGAGTGGATAAGGCGCTCACACGCTTATCAAAACAAGTGGCGTTACCGTCTCCTGATACGGCCGCCCTCAAGGAACCAGCTGATAGGAAGCTGGAAAATATCCTAAAAAGTATATACACACATACTGGTATTATACTGCGACCAGCAATCGCCTCAGCCTGGATGTGCAGTGCTGGGGTGGCTTGGTCGGATTCCCTGACTGAAAATATTGATACCCTGGACAGGGACAATATATTATTGACTATAGAGCATTTAAAGGATGCATTTCTATATATGCGTGATGCACAGAGGGATATTTGCACTCTGGCATCAAGAGTAAGTGCGATGTCCATTTCTGCCAGAAGAGGGTTATGGACGCGACAGTGGTCAGGTGATGCGGATTCCAAACGGCATATGGAAGTATTGCCGTATAAAGGGGAGGAGTTATTTGGGGACGGTCTATCGGACCTGGTGGCCACGGCAACGGCAACGGCTGGGAAATCCACCTTTTTACCCCAAGTCACCTCACAGCAGAAAAAGATACCGTCTTTTCAGGCTCAGTCCTTTCGTCCCCATAAGGGCAAGCGGGCAAAAGGCCACTCATATCTGCCCCGGGGCAGAGGAAGGGGAAAAAGACTGCAGCAGACAGCCTCTTCCCACGAACAGAAGCCCTCCCCCGCTTCTGCCAAGTCCTCAGCATGACGCTGGGGCCTTACAAGCGGACTCGGGCAAGACGGTGGGGGCCCATCTCAAGAATTTCAGCGCGCAGTGGGCTCACTCGCAAGTGGACCCCTGGATCCTGCAGGTAGTATCTCAGGGGTACAAATTGGAATTCGAGACGTCTCCCCCTCGCCGGTTCCTGAAGTCTGCTTTACCAACGTCTCCCCCCGACAGGGAGGCGGTATTGGAAGCCATTCACAAGCTGTATTCCCAGCAAGTGATAATCAAGGTACCCCTCCTACAACAGGGAAAGGGGTATTATTCCACGCTGTTTGTGGTACCGAAGCCGGACGGCTCGGTGAGACCCATTTTAAATCTGAAATCCTTGAACACTTACATAAAAAGGTTCAAGTTCAAGATGGAGTCACTCAGAGCAGTGATAGCGAACCTGGAAGAAGGGGACTATATGGTGTCTCTGGACATCAAGGATTCTTACCTCCATGTCCCAATTTGCCCTTCTCACCAAGGGTACCTCAGGTTTGTGGTACAGAACTGTCACTATCAGTTTCAGACGCTGCCGTTTGGATTGTCCACGGCACCCCGGGTCTTTACCAAGGTAATGGCCGAAATGATGATTCTTCTTCGAAGAAAAGGCGTCTTAATTATCCCTTACTTGGATGATCTCCTGATAAGGGCAAGGTCCAGAGAACAGTTAGAGGTCGGAGTAGCACTATCTCAAGTAGTACTACGACAGCACGGATGGATTCTAAATATTCCAAAATCGCAGCTGATTCCGACGACACGTCTGCTGTTCCTAGGAATGATTCTGGACACAGTACAGAAAAAGGTGTTTCTCCCGGAAGAGAAAGCCAGGGAGTTATCCGACCTAGTCAGGAACCTCCTAAGACCAGGCCAAGTGTCAGTACATCAATGCACAAGGGTCCTGGGAAAGATGGTGGCTTCTTACGAAGCGATTCCATTCGGCAGATTCCACGCAAGAACTTTTCAGTGGGATCTGCTGGACAAATGGTTCGGATCGCATCTTCAAATGCATCAGCGGATAACCCTGTCTCCAAGGACAAGGGTGTCTCTCCTGTGGTGGTTACAGAGTGCTCATCTCCTAGAGGGCCGCAGATTCGGCATTCAGGATTGGGTCCTGGTGACCACGGATGCCAGCCTGAGGGGCTGGGGAGCAGTCACACAGGGAAGAAATTTCCAGGGCTTGTGGTCAAGCATGGAAACGTCACTTCACATAAATATCCTGGAACTCAGGGCCATTTACAATGCCCTAAGTCAGGCAAGACCTCTGCTTCAGGGTCAGCCGGTGTTGATCCAGTCGGACAACATCACAGCAGTCGCCCACGTAAACAGACAGGGCGGCACAAGAAGCAGGAGGGCAATGACGGAAGTGGCAAGGATTCTTCGCTGGGCGGAAAATCATGTGATAGCACTGTCAGCAGTGTTCATTCCGGGAGTGGACAACTGGGAAGCAGACTTCCTCAGCAGACACGATTTTCACCCGGGGGAGTGGGGACTTCACCCAGAAGTCTTCCACATGATTGTGAACCGTTGGGAAAAACCAAAGGTGGACATGATGGCGTCCCGCTTCAACAAAAAACTGGACAGATATTGCGCCAGGTCAAGGGACCCTCAGGCAATAGCTGTGGACGCTCTGGTAACACCGTGGGTGTACCAGTCAGTGTATGTGTTCCCTCCTCTTCCTCTCATACCAAAAGTACTGAGAATCATAAGAAGGAGAGGAGTAAAGACTATACTCGTGGCTCCGGATTGGCCAAGAAGGACTTGGTACCCGGAAATTCAAGAGATGCTCACGGAAGACCCGTGGCCTCTACCTCTAAGAAAGGACCTGCTCCAGCAGGGACCATGTCTGTTCCAAGACTTACCGCGGCTGCGTTTGACGGCATGGCGGTTGAACGCCGGATTCTGAAGGAAAAAGGCATTCCGGATGAAGTCATCCCTACCCTGATCAAAGCCAGGAAGGATGTGACCATACAACATTATCACCGTATTTGGCGAAAATATGTTGCGTGGTGCGAGGCCAGGAAGGCCCCTACAGAGGAATTTCAACTGGGTCGATTCCTGCATTTCCTGCAAACAGGACTGTCTATGGGCCTAAAATTAGGGTCCATTAAGGTTCAAATTTCGGCCCTGTCAATATTCTTCCAAAAAGAACTAGCTTCTGTTCCTGAAGTTCAGACGTTTGTCAAGGGAGTACTGCATATACAGCCTCCTTTTGTGCCTCCAGTGGCACCTTGGGATCTCAATGTAGTTTTGGGGTTCCTAAAATCACATTGGTTTGAACCACTCACCACTGTGGACTTAAAATATCTCACATGGAAAGTGGTAATGCTGTTAGCCCTGGCTTCAGCCAGGCGTGTTTCAGAATTGGCGGCTTTATCCTATAAAAGCCCTTACCTAATTTTTCATACGGACAGGGCAGAATTGAGGACTCGTCCTCAATTTCTCCCTAAGGTGGTTTCAGCATTTCACTTAAACCAGCCTATTGTGGTGCCTGCGGCTACTAGGGACTTGGAGGATTCCAAGTTACTGGACGTAGTCAGGGCCCTGAAAATATATGTTTCCAGGACGGCTGGAGTCAGAAAATCTGACTCGCTGTTTATCCTGTATGCACCCAACAAGCTGGGTGCTCCTGCTTCTAAGCAGACTATTGCTCGTTGGATTTGTAGTACAATTCAGCTTGCACATTCTGTGGCAGGCCTGCCACAGCCAAAATCTGTAAAAGCCCATTCCACAAGGAAAGTGGGCTCATCTTGGGCGGCTGCCCGAGGGGTCTCGGCTTTACAACTTTGCCGAGCAGCTACTTGGTCAGGGGCAAACACGTTTGCTAAATTCTACAAATTTGATACCCTGGCTGAGGAGGACCTGGAGTTCTCTCATTCGGTGCTGCAGAGTCATCCGCACTCTCCCGTCCGTTTGGGAGCTTTGGTATAATCCCCATGGTCCTTTCGGAGTCCCCAGCATCCACTAGGACGTTAGAGAAAATAAGAATTTACTTACCGATAATTCTATTTCTCATAGTCCGTAGTGGATGCTGGGCGCCCATCCCAAGTGCGGATTGTCTGCATTACTTGTACATAGTTATTGTTACAAAAATCGGGTTATTGTTGTTGTGAGCCATCTTTTCAGAGGCTCCTTCAGTTATCATGCTGTTAACTGGGTTTCATATCACAAGTTGTACGGTGTGATTGGTGTGGCTGGTATGAGTCTTACCCGGGATTCAAAATCCTTCCTTATTGTGTACGCTCGTCCGGGCACAGTATCCTAACTGAGGCTTGGAGGAGGGTCATAGGGGGAGGAGCCAGTGCACACCAGGTAGTCCTAAAGCTTTTTACTTTTGTGCCCAGTCTCCTGTGGAGCCGCTATTCCCCATGGTCCTTTCGGAGTCCCCAGCATCCACTACGGACTATGAGAAATAGAAATTCTTATTTTTACCCCATTTAGTAGGTAGGTGTAATTTTTGTTCTTGTTACCACAGTGCATTACCTTACACTTGTCTGTGTTGAAGCGCATTCTCCATTTGGCTGCCCATGCTTCTAATTTAACTAAGTCGTTCTGAAGAGACTCGGCATCCTCCAATGTACACCTGTAGGCCTGCTGCGGCAGCCATTTTGTGGATTGACTGGAAGCTTACTAGAAACTTGCTAGAAACTTCCGATATCACAGAGCCATGATGCACAAATTGGCTGCCTCCATTGTCTGTAGATCTTCAGTATACTTTAAATACTCTCCTACCTAATTTTGCACTAATAAAACTGATTGCTAGTAGAGAATTACCGTAAATCCATAGTGCAGGGGTTTCCAAACTGTGTGCCATGGGGCCTCTGCAGGTGTGCCACAGGTTGGTGGTCCAGGACCAAATCAAATGAATAATGGTCAATGTGATGGGCAAAACCAGAGCTGGTGGATGCCAGTCAAGAATGGACAATCGGAAACCCATCCCTGTCACCACCAAATAACTGCCTCTAAGGATGACAGGTTAGCACAATTATCATTCCATTTTTCCTGAATTTCTCGGTAAGAAACCTTAGGAGTAGGGGTGCCGTGAAAAAATACTGATACTCTAGGGTTGCCTTGATTCAAGAAAGTTTTGAGAACCACCACTGCTATAGTGAATCTACCTATGTCAGACTAGATTTTTCTCCGTACACTGAACAAAAGTGGTCTGTTAAAATGTTTAATGTTATAGAACTGCTTGTGTGCTGGACTTGGAACTCTGGGCCTAATTCAGAATTCAAATTTGTTAGCAGTTGGGCAAAACCATGGGGCATTCCAAGTTGATCGCTCACTAGCTGTTTTTTGCAGCCGTGCGAACACATAGTCGCCGCCCATAGGGGAGTGTATTTTAGCTTTGCAAGTGTGCGAACGCCTGTGCAGCCGAGCAGTACAAAAACATTTTGTGCAGTTTCTGAGTAGGTCTGAACTTACTCAGCCGCTGCGATCTCTTCAGCCTGTCCAGGGCCGGAATTGACGTCAGACATCCGTCCTGCAAACGCTTGGACACGCCTACGTTTTTCCAACCACTTCCTGAAAACGGTCAGTTGACATCCATAAACGCCTGTGCATTGCGGCGCATGCACAGTAGTGACTTGATCGCTGCGCTGCGAAAAATGTCAGCGTGCGATCAGGTCGGAATGACCCCCTATGTGCACTGCAGGGGGACAGATATTACACGTGCAGAGAGCGTTAGATTTGGGTGGGTTGTGTTCAAACTGAAATCTAAATTGCAGTGTAAAAATAAAGCAGCCAGTATTTACCCTGCACAGAAACAAAATAACCCACCCAAATCTAACTCTCTCTGCACATGTTACATCTGCCCCCCCCCCCCCTGCAGTGCACATGGTTCTGCCCAACTGCTAACAAATTTGCTGCTACGATCAACTCTGAATTACCCCCCTCTGATACAGTTTTAACACCCACAGCAGCATCTTAAGTCCTCAGCATTTAGGCCTAAAGAATTTTGCCATAAAGTGAACGATTTCACAATTTGCTTTATTGTCTACGCTGTATTCGGTCTGTCTGGGCCCAATTTGATTGGTTGCTACATTTTTGCCTTCATATACCTTAAGTGAACAACAATAGCAACATTCCTATTCGGTTTTCAGAATTTGGAGGGAAATTACGCTAAAAATGAACCAGTGCAGACATATTAAGTTGCATGCTTTACTGATCTAACAAAAGTGACATTAATGTTTCCTTTGCAAATTTACTATGAGGAACTTTACGACTTCAGTGTCTCTGGTGCGTTTAGTTTCAGGCTGTACTTGACTTAATAGATGCCAAATTTCTCAGGCATTAGCCCAATGCTGCCAAGGTGCGAAGGAGTTCTTCACATGATTTTGTAATGGAAATTACAGTGTAATGTTATGCAAGGAATAATCATTTGCTTCCTCTGATGCGTTTGGCAGGATCCGTGCTGGCCCTAGACACCTGCCTGTTGGAAAACACACGTTGCTATGTTAACTCATTACCCACTTCTCTTTTATTCTCATCAGTGAGTTTTTCCCTGAGGTTTTTATACATTGAAAGGGGAACACACAGATTGAACTGCTTGATGCTTTGTTTAAAAGGTAAAAAAAAAAAAAGGGTTGTATTCTGTATGCCGCCAGCCGGGATCCCGGCAACTAGCATACCGGCATCGGGATCCCGACCGCCGGCATGCCGACACATATTCTCCCTCTTGGGGGTCCACGACCCCCCTGGAGAGAGAATAAATAGTGTGGCGCGCATAGTGTGCCACCGTGCCCGCAGCGTGGCGAGCCCGCAAGGGGCACATTAGCGCTCGCCCAGCTGTCGGTACACTGGCCCCCGGGATCCCGGCCGCCGGCCACTCATACAACACCCTAAAAATCCTATTGGTACAAGTTGATTCCATATAAAACTCCATTGTGTAAAGCCTTCCAAAAAAGTTTATGCACCATAGCAGGATTTACAGGGGAGGTGTATCAAGTCTTGGAGAGAGATAAAGGGGTCTATTCATGAAACAGTGAAAAGAGTGGAGAAGTGAGCCTTTGGAGAAGTTGCCCATGTCAACCAATCAGCTGCTCCGTACAATTGTATAGCGTGCAAATTATAAATGTTACTTCAATGCTGATTGGTTGCCACGGGCAACTTCTCCACTGGCTCCCTTCTGCATACTTTTCACTGCTTCATTAATAGACCCCAAAGTAGAGAAGTTGGCCAAAGCAATCAACCATCTTCTGTCATTTCATAGACTGCTAGATAAATGACAGAAGATTATTGGTAGCTTTGGGCAACTTCCCCACATCTTGATGCATCTCCTCCACAATGGTAATTTGTTGTGGAGACTTGCCGGTGAATCTATTGTTCTGGGATCCTGCCATTTGGCTTCATTGCCATGCACTCAGGTCTGTGTAACTCGTCTCGAATATATAAAGAGTAGGGATATAATAAAGGTCAACACTTGAGTAAAGGAGGGATGCAATGCATATTGCAAGTGAGTGGTTCCATATAAGTGTGGTTATAAGTTCTTTGTCTTAATGTTTGGTTGGCCTATTTGTATGAGATTTCAGCAATGGTGGCTGTGACCTGGTTGACAGGAGTTACGGTGACAAAAACTAACGAGCTTCCTAATATCCCATTAGGAAGTGTCCACAATCACAGATTAGGGGCAGTGGTGTGTGTATATATCTCTAAGCTGCCGTGCCCATACGTTGCTTTGACATACAGGTAGATCTGGTCCTCATGGATACGAGCAGAATGGAAGGGTTATGGTCAGGTGGTGTAGTGTAAGGGCCTTATTACACCTAAAGGTACACGTCTGCAAATAAAGGGCCGCAAAGAACACAAGCAGTGATATACTGAGCGGAGAAGGCTGTAATATGGTCAGATCAGTCGTTCTTCACTTTCTTAACATGTTTGGTGAACCAAAGTAGAAGCCTACAGACATGAGTCCTTGTTTCCTTTGGAGAAGAGACCGTGAAGCTCTGTTACGGCGGGTGGTGTGTTTATTTGAGAGCCATCCACTTATTCCTTATACAGTTAGATAGGTGTCCAATGCAAAGCCAGGGTGATCAGTTCATTCAGTGGGAGTGTAATGTTCATGGGTGACGGCCTCCATCCATAGGGCTTGGGGCCATCAACAGAGAAATTATGTAAGCCAAACTCCACAGCCGTCTATCCATTTGTTGGTATCCGGTCTTTAGGTCGACACTTGGGTCGACCACTATTGGTCAACATGGTCAGTAGATCGACATGGCAAAGGTCGACACATGAAAAAGTCAACATGCGTTTGTTTTCTTTGTTTCTCTAACGTCCTAGAGGATGCTGGGACTCCGTAAGGACCATGGGGAATAGACGGGCTCCGCAGGAGGCATGGGCACTTTAAGAAAGACTTTGGACTCTGGGTGTGCACTGGCTCCTCCCTCTATGCCCCTCCTCCAGACCCCAGTTTTAGACTGTACCCAGAGGAGAATGGGTGCACTGCAGGGAGCTCTCCTGAGTTTCCTGCTTAGAAAGCATTTTTGTTAGGATTTTTTTCCCTTTTTCAGGGAGCACTGCTGGCAACAGGCTCCCTGCATCGAGGGACTGAAGAGAGAGGAGCAGACCTACTTAAATGATAGGCTCTGCTTCCTCGGCTACTGGACACCATTAGCTCCAGAGGGAGTGAACACAGGTTCGTCCTGGGCGTTCACCCCAGAGCCGCGCTGCCGTTCTCCTCACAGAGCCAGAAGAAACGAAGACAGAAGACGTCTCAGGCGGCAGAAGCCTTCGGTGCTTCACTGAGGTAACGCACAGCACCGCAGCTGTGCGTCATTGCTCCCATACACCTCACACACTCCGGTCACTGTAAGGGCGCAGGGGGGACGCCCTGGGCAGCAATAGAATACCTCTCCTATGGCAAAAGTCTATATACATGTACAGGTGGGCACTGTACATGTATATAAAAGAGCCCCCGCCATTTTTTAGTAAGTTTGAGCGGGACAGAAGCCTGCCGCCGAGGGGGCGGGGCTTCTCCCTCAGCACTCACCAGCGCCATTTTCTCTCCACAGCACCGCTGAGAGGAAGCTCCCCGGACTCTCCCCTGCTTGACACACGGTGAAAGGGGGTTTTAAAGTAGAGGAGGGGCACATTATTGGCGTTTTTACATTAAGCAGCGCTACTGGGTAAACAATCTGTGTTTTTCTCCAGGGTTATATAGCGCTGGGGTGTGTGCTGGCATACTCTCTCTCTGTCTCTCCAAGGGGCCTCAGGGGGAACCTGTTTTCAGAAAAGAGATTCCCTGTGTGTGTGAAGTGTCGGTACGTGTGTGTCGACATGTTTGACGAGGAAGGCTCACCTAAGGAGGAGGGGGAGTGCATGATGGTCAGGTCGCCGTCGGCAACGCCGACACCGGACTGGGTGGATATGTGGAATGTCTTGAATGCAAATGTAAATTTACTGCATAAACGATTAGACCAGGCTGAAGCTAGGGATCAGTTAGGTAGTCAGACCATGCCTGTTCCTGTGGCACCAGGACCTTCGGGGTCTCAAAAACGCACCATATCCCAGATCACTGACACAGATACCAACACAGATACTGACTCTCTAGTGTCGACTAGGAGGATGCAAAATTACAGCCAAAGGTCGCGAAAAGGTATTCGTTACATGATTATTGCCATTAAAGAGGTTTTGCAACCCCCTGTCCCTAACACGAGGGTACACATGTATAAAGGGAAAAAGCCTGAGGTCACTTTTCCGTCCTCTTTTGAACTAAGCGACTTGTGCGAAAAGGCTTGGGAATCTCCAGATAGGAGACTACAAGTTCCCAAAAGGATTCTTATGGCGTATCCCTTTCCACAAAAGGACAGGATACGATGGGAATCTTCGCCGAAGGTAGACAAGGCGCTGACACGCTTATCCAAGAAGGTGGCACTGCCTTCTCAGGATACAGCTTCCCTCAAGGATCCTGCTGATCGTAAGCAGGAGGTTACCATGAAGCACATTTACACACATTCCGGTACTATCGTTAGACCGGCTATGGCATCGGCCTGGGTGTGTAGTGCTGTCGCAGCATGGACAGATTCCTTATCTACGGAACTTGACACCCTAGATAAGGATACCATTCTAATGACCCTAGAGCATATCAAAGATGCTGCTTTATATATATGAGGGATGCTCAAAGAGACATTTGTTTACTAAGCTCCAGAATAAATGCTATGTCTATTTCTACTAGGCGACTCCTGTGGACCCGACAGTGGACGGGGGATGCCGACTCAAAGCAGCATATGGAGTCGTTGCCTTACAAGGGGGAGGAGTTGTTTGGAGAAGGCCTCTCGGACCTTGTCTCTACTGCTACGGCCGGTAAATCTAATTTCTTAGCTTATGTCCCCCCGCAGCGTACTACTAAAAAGGCACCTCATTATAAAATGCAGTCCTTTCGTTCCAATAAAAGCAAGAAGGTACGGGGATCGTCCTTCCTTGCCAGAGGAAAAGGCAAGGGAAAAAAGCTGCATGCAGCTAGTTCCCAGGAGCAGAAGTCCTCCCCTACATCTGCAAAATCCACCGCATGACGCTGGGGCTTCCCGGGGGGAGTCGGCTCAAGTGGGGGCACGTCTTCGATTTTTCAGCCAGGTCTGGGTTCACTCACAGGTGGATCCCTGGGCTATAGAGATTGTTTCTCAGGGATACAGGCTGGAATTCGAAGACGTCCTTCCTCGCCGGTTTTTCAAATCTGCTCTGCCAGCTTCCCCGTCAGAGAGGGAGTTAGTGTTGACTGCAATTCAAAAATTGTATCTTCAACAGGTGATAGTCAAAGTTCCTCTTCTCCAGCAAGGAAAGGGGTATTACTCAACCCTGTTTGTGGTCCCGAAACCGGACGGTTCGGTCAGGCCCATTTTGAATCTAAAATCCCTGAACTTGTACTTGAGAAAGTTCAAGTTCAAGATGAAATCGCTCAGAGCGGTCATCGCCAGCCTGGAGGGGGGGGATTGGATGGTGTCCCTGGACATAAAGGATGCATACCTTCATGTTCCGATTTTCCCTCCTCACCAGGCGTTCCTGAGATTTGCAGTACAAGACTGTCATTACCAATTTCAGACGTTGCCGTTTGGGCTTTCCACAGCCCCGAGATTTTTCACCAAGGTAATGGCGGAAATGATGGTGCTCCTGCACAAGCAGGGTGTCACAATTATCCCATACTTGGACGATCTCCTCATAAAGGCGAGATCTCGGGAGAAGTTGCTGGACAGCGTGTCGCTGTCGGTGAGGATGTTGCAGGGGCACGGCTGGATTCTCCATATACCGAAGTCCCAGCTAGTCCCTACAACGCGTCTGACCTTTCTGGGTCTGATTCTAGACACAGACCAGAAAAAGGTTTTTCTTCCGATGGAAAAGGCTCAGGAGCTCATAGCCCTGGTCAGGAACCTATTAAAGCTAAAAAAGGTTTCAGTGCATCACTGCACCCGTGTCCTGGGGAAGATGGTGGCATCGTACGAGGCCATCCCCTTCGGAAGGTTCCATGCGAGGACCTTTCAATGGGATCTACTGGACAAATGGTCCGGGTCCCATTTACAAATGCATCAGAGGATCACCCTGTCTCCCAGAGCCAGGTATCTCTCCTGTGGTGGCTGCACAGTGCTCACCTCCTAGAAGGCCGCAGGTTCGGAATTCAGGACTGGATCCTGGTGACCACGGACACAAGCCTCCGAGGTTGGGGAGCAGTCACACTGGGAAGAAATTTCCAAGGTCTCTGGTCGAATCTAGAGACTTATACATAAAAAGTAGACAATAGAATGTGTCCTGGGTGCTAACAAGGTGACTAAAGCAAAGAATAATGTATACAATACGTTCCTTTTGAAAGGAGGGTGATCTCGAAGTTGATTCACTCAATGGAAAAGAGTTGTGATTTCATCCAGTAACAACATTTCGTAGTTATCGGTACATGTAGGAAAAAACAATAACATACAATGTGTGATATTGTTTTAAAGTTCAATATTTGCAAGAGATGTAGAAGAACGGTGTAATTGGTATCTTTTGTAGATAATAAAGATCTTATGTTGTCTTGCGTACCCCACTCACACTAGAATAAGTGTAGATGTATCCATAAAGGTATCTTTTAAATGGTGGTAGGCACAACTGTCAGGTTATCAGACATCAATTTGAAATAGGCTGATCAAACACAGGCGTACCCCAGACTCACACAAAAGGTATGGTGGGCACTCCTTAAAAGGTATCTTTGTGTTTGGTATAGATGAAGCGTACCCCAACTCACACTGGAACTGGATGGTCTACTCCTATAAAGGTATCTTTATCCAATCATTAAACTTCTGTCCAAACTTTGGTGGTTTTGACTCGATAGCTCATAAATATGCAGAAAAAAGAAGAACACAAAGGCGGACAATGTGTAGTATTGTTTGTCGTGATTCCAAGTGCATAAATTAAAAGGCACCAATACCTTGGTGAATAACAGTGGATAGCCAATATCTCATGTACCCCACTAACGCCACAGAATTTAGATGGTAATGTGCCCGTGGAGATATTCTTTACATTACAGTGTACCCGAAATGTATTAATACCCCCAGGCGTACCGAACTCACAGGAAATATATATCAGACCTGACAGTTGTGCCTACCACCATTTAAAAGATACCTTTATGGATACATCTACACTTATTCTAGTGTGAGTGGGGTACGCAAGACAACATAAGATCTTTATTATCTACAAAAGATACCAATTACACCGTTCTTCTACATCTCTTGCAAATATTGAACTTTAAAACAATATCACACATTGTATGTTATTGTTTTTTCCTACATGTACCGATAACTACGAAATGTTGTTACTAGATGAAATCACAACTCTTTTCCATTGAGTGAATCAACTTCGAGATCACCCTCCTTTCAAAGGAACGTATTGTATACATTATTCTTTGCTTTAGTCACCTTGTTAGCGCCCAGGACACATTCTATTGTCTACTTTTTATGTATATACTTGTGTTTTATAAATGTGGTGACATTTATTTTTGACATTAGAAGTGTACAGGCAGCTTTTGCGCCAAAAGCACTTGCTTGACTATTTTCTCCTATTTGCGAATCTAGAGACTTGTCTCCACATCAACGTCCTGGAGTTG
The DNA here is from genome assembly GCF_028390025.1 of Pseudophryne corroboree. Classification (NCBI taxonomy): domain Eukaryota; kingdom Metazoa; phylum Chordata; class Amphibia; order Anura; family Myobatrachidae; genus Pseudophryne; species Pseudophryne corroboree. Next base: position 300,467,374 of record NC_086454.1, on the reverse strand, counting down.
AGGGCCATATACAACGCCCTACGCCAGGCGGAGGCATTGCTTCGGGACAAACCGGTCCTGATTCAGTCAGACAATGTCACGGCAGTGGCTCATGTAAACCGCCAAGGTGGCACAAGTAGCAGAGCGGCCATGGCAAAGCGACCAGGATTCTTCGCTGGGCGGAAGGCCATGTAAGCATCCTATCAGCTGTATTCATCCCAGGGGTGGACAACTGGGAAGCGGACTTCCTCAGCAGGCACGACCTGCATCCGGGAGAGTGGGGACTTCATCAAGAAGTCTTCGCACAGATCGTGGGTCGGTGGGGACTGCCTCAGATAGACATGATGGCGTCCCGTCTCAACAAAAAGCTAAAGCGGTATTGCGCCAGGTCAAGAGACCCTCAGGCAGTAGCGGTGGACGCTCTAGTGACACTTTGGGTGTTCAGATCGGTCTATGTGTTCCCTCCTCTACCTCTCATACTCAAGGTGTTGAGAATAATAAGACTAAGAAGAGTAAGAACAATCCTCATTGTTCCAGATTGGCCACGAAGGACTTGGTATCCGGATCTGCAAGAGTTGCTCACAGAAGATCCGTGGCCTCTTCCTCTAAGACAGGACCTGCTGCAGCAGGGGCCCTGTCTGTTCCAAGACTTACCGCGGCTGCGTTTGACGGCATGGCGGTTGAACGCCGGATCCTAGCGAAAAAAGGTATTCCGGAGGAGGTCATTCCTACCCTGATCAAGGCTAGGAAGGACGTGACATTGAAACATTATCACCGTATATGGCGAAAATATGTTTCTTGGTGTGAGGCCAGGACTGCTCCTACGGAGGAGTTCCATTTGGGTCGTCTGCTTCACTTCCTGCAAACAGGAGTGACTTTGGGCCTAAAATTAGGGTCCATAAAGGTCCAAATTTCGGCCTTATCCATTTTCTTTCAAAAGGAATTGGCTTCTCTTCCTGAAGTACAGACATTCGTGAAGGGGGTGCTGCATATTCAGCCTCCTTTTGTACCTCCGGTGGCGCCGTGGGATCTTAATGTGGTATAAAGTTTCCTCAAGTCACCTTGGTTTGAACCACTCACAACAGTGGAGTTGAAATATCTCACTTGGAAAGTGGTCATGTTGTTGGCCTTGGCTTCTGCGAGGCGTGTTTCGTAATTAGCGGCTTTGTCACATAAAAGCCCCTATCTGGTTTTCCACGTGGATAGGGCAGAATTGAGGACGAGTCCTCAATTTCTGCCTAAAGTGGTCTCTTCTTTTCATATGAATCAACCTATTGTCGTGCCTGTGGCTACACGGGACTTGGAGGATTCCGAGTCCCTTGATGTGGTCAGGGCTTTGGAGATTTATGTGGCCAGAACAGCGAGGGTTAGGAAAACTGAAGCGCTGTTTGTTCTGTATGCAGCCAACAAAGTTGGCGCGCCTGCTTCAAAGCAGACTATTGCTCGCTGGATCTGTAATACGATTCAGCAGGCACATTCTACGGCAGGATTGCCATTGCCTAAATCTGTTAAGGCCCATTCCACTAGGAAGGTGGGCTCGTCTTGGGCGGCTGCCCGAGGGGTCTCGGCATTACAGTTGTGCCGAGCAGCTACTTGGTCGGGGTCAAAAACTTTTGAAAAGTTCTTTAAATTTGATACCCTGGCTGAGGAGGACCTCCTGTTTGCTCAAGCGGTGCTGCAGAGTCATCCGCACTCTCCCGCCCGTTTGGGAGCTTTGGTATAATCCCCATGGTCCTTACGGAGTCCCAGCATCCTCTAGGACGTTAGAGAAAATAAGATTTTACACTTACCGGTAAATCTATTTCTCGTAGTCCGTAGAGGATGCTGGGCGCCCGTCCCAAGTGCGGACTTCTTCTGCAAGACTTGTATATAGTTATTGCTTACATAAGGGTTATGTTATAGTTTCATCGGTTTAGACCGAGACTATGTTGTTTGTTCATACTATTAACTGGGTAGTTATCACAAGTTATACGGTGTGATTTGTGTGGCTGGTATGAATCTTGCCCTGGGATTCCCAAAAATCCTTTCCTCGTACTGTCCATCTCCTCTGGGCAGTTTCTCTAACTGGGGTCTGGAGGAGGGGCATAGAGGGAGGAGCCAGTGCACACCCAGAGTCCAAAGTCTTTCTTAAAGTGCCCGTGCCTCCTGCGGAGCCCGTCTATTCCCCATGGTCCTTACGGAGTCACAGCATCCTCTACGGACTACAAGAAATAGATTTACCGGTAAGTGTAAAATCTTTTTTTTTCATTTTTGGAACTTTTTCATACTTTACGATCCACGTGGACTACGATTGGGAATAGCGAGCCATGCGAGGGGACACGTTGCACTAATTAAGGTTCCCGGTCACTTAACAAAGAAAATGACAATAGGTTTTTTTAAACTCATGTCGACATTTTCCCATGTCGATATAATGGCTGTGTCGACCTATTTCATGTGTCGACCTAGTCACTGTCAACCAATATGGATCGACCTAATGACTGTTGACCCAACGATCCACACCCCCATTTGTGGGAGGTCCTGGAACGCTTCTTCAGACTGCATTTACAACTACATAGATAGGATTTTAGTGAAAGAACAGCGTTGCCTCTGCCTGTAGAAATCCAGACACTTCTAGAAAATGACAAGCTGTACGTAGCTGCCCACCGCCTAAAAGGACACTATGTGACCTATGTATTTCCATTGTGAGATGTGCACACATTTACTAGAAAAAGCCCAACTATAACCTGTTTATCTGTAGCTTACAGCATACTGTGCCATGTTCTTATAGAATCCCCTTCGTGCAGGTCTCCTCTTGTTTTGAATGATAAATGGAATAAGTGTGAATTAAAAAATGAAAAATAAATTGCAGTTGATTGCTGGGCACAGAATTTTAGTTTGTCCTCTATTATAATATTTTTATTAATTTTCATATTGGTTGTTTTATAGATTATATTTGTATTCAAAGATATTGCGTGAATACTAAAGCACGGATGGTGTAATGGTTAGCATTACTGCCTCACAGCACTGAGGTCATGGGTTCGATTCCCACCATGGCTTTACCTGTGTGGAGTTTGTATATTCTCACCGTACTTGCGTGGGTTTCCTCCGAGTACTCCGGTTTCCTCCCACAATCCAAAAATATACTGGTAGGTTAATTAGCTCCCAGCAAAAATTAACCCTAGCGTGAATATGTCTGTGTGTACATGTGATAGGGAATATAGATTGTAAGCTCCACTGGAGCAGGGACTGATGTGAATGGGCAAATATTATCTGTAAAGCGCTGCGGAATATGCGTGCGCTATATAAAATAACTGGTAATAATAAATAATAAGTCACTTGGCATAGTTTATACAGATGTGTACTCTCCTGGAGACGTTACAGACTCTTTAATCACCTTTGTGTATTATATGTCTTTAATTTATTGATGGAGATTTAACATTGTGTACTGTTAAATATTTATTTCACTAGGTCTGCTTTTTGCTTCTAACTGGCACATGCTGACACTACAGGCATTTACCTCAACACCAATAATTCACAATCGCATAGTAACTTGTGGGTTTTATTTAAGTTGAACTGTTTAAGTTCCATCAGAAACACTGCCCGCAGTTCTGATTATTGCAGGCGGTTAAGCCTTGGTTTATTTTTGTTGCATCTCTATTGGTAGATGGTTATATTTAGAGCTGGTTACAGCCGTGTAGCTTGTTCTATATTTGATCTTTTTACACATTCGCGTTAATTTAGCAATCTTGTGCTAAGATATAAATATTCATGAGCACTAATAAGAGTGAACGAGCTCCTGTACTGGCGGAGCATGCCCAGTTGTGTGTGACCTTGTCGAATTACAGGACGTCTGCCAGCTTTCACAGTTTCATGATCATATCAAATTAGCGTCACATGATCATTATCGCACACCAATAATGAGTTTTATATAGTGCCTAAGATATTATTGCTGGTGTACCAGACAGGGGGCCTGATTCATGTTTGTAAGTAAAGCAAAAAAAGCAAAGTAACTTTGTATCTGGAACAAACCATGTTACCATGCAGTGGGAGCAAATACATTGATATTTTTTCTGTGCAGGGTAAATACTGGCTGCTTTTGCATGTAGCTCACAAGTGTTAGCTTTATTTTTACACTGCAATATAGATTCCAGTTTGAACACACACCACCTAAATCTAACTCTCTCTGCACATGTTACATCTGCCCCTCCTGGAGTCCAGCATGGTTTTCCCCAGTAGCTTGCTTTGTTGCTTTGCTTACAAACATGAATTAGGGTTGCCCATCGGTGGGTTATCCATCGATGGTTTGACATCGATGGTACCATTGATTGTAACCATTGATGGTATAAAACTATCCGCTAGGGATCCATCAAAGTTTTTCCTGCTTTACTATGAGGTTGACTGTGTGCCAATAAGTGACTGGGGTTGGACTTCACGGATGTTAGGAGATGGAGCTATGCGCTGTTTCCAGACACATTGTAAATGGGGTGGGGGGTGGGGGGGGGGCTTACAACTGGTTGGTCTTTACCATCGATGACCGGTAACCATGTGGATCTCCTCCAACGATGGCTAAAGTATTCAACATCGGTCATAAACCATCGATGATTTTGAATCATCGATGGTCGATGGACATCCCTAACATGAATCAAGCCCAGCGAGAGGGGTCACCATGTTGTAGCCCTTTGTCTTAAAGATGTTCTGTATGTATAACAGTTACTAACTGGCACCTTATGGAAGCCCCCGCCGTTTGGCACCAGTTCTGGCCGTGGACTTTAAAAGGGCAATACAGGTTGAGTATCCGATATCCAAATATTCCGAAATACGGACTTTTTTGAGTGAGATAGTGAAACCTTTGTTTTCTGATGGCTCAATGTACACAAACTTTGTTTAATACACAGTTATTAATAATATTGTATTAAATGACCTTCAGGCTGGGTGTATAAGGTGTATATGTAACATAAATGCATTCTGTGCTTAGATTTAGGTCCCATCACCATGATATCTCATTATAGTATGCAATTATTCCAAAATACGGAAAAATCCGATATCCAAAATTCCTCTGGTCCCAAGCATTTTGGATAAGGGATACTCAACCTGTATCATGAAATGCAAAACAAAGTTTGATATATCCCATAAGCTTTTAGAGCATAATAATGTTAAGTGTTTTTAAAACTACAAAAGTCCCTTTTACACATGACCAAAATTCAGTTTGCACTAAAGAATTATGTTGGTGTCAGATTCCCATCAATCTCACATTATTTAATGTATTAATAACTTTACGGGGCTCATTAGATCCATAGAAAATGGAGTAGTTGTCCCTCGAGGACCTCTATAAATCTTCTAATGTTATCATAAAGTTCTAGAAGTGCTCTGTGGATTCTTCGTTCTGTTTACATTTGTTATTTAATTGTCCACTTAGCTGTATTTATGAACATCGTGGTAGTAGATAATAAAAAAAGTATATTAACTAAACAGTGCTATAAATACATGTTCGCAGTCGTAACCGGGGGGCATTTTAGCGGCGCAACACTAATTTGTGCTTCCCGGCCTCACCCCTCCCATCCATCGCACAGCAGCTGGCAGATGTGGTGGGACCAGCTTGCTTGTTTAAAATTTTGGCAGCGTTCCCCAGAGGAGTAGAGGCAGCGAGACACGGGGCTTCACGTGTACAGTTGCCTTGGAGAAACACAGGGTTTTTTTTTTCCCAAACTCCACTTTCTGCTATGGAAAATCCGTCCGTGTCTGTAGGGCTGACCAATGAATGGATGCTTTTGTTATGATGTCACTCTGCGCTTGACAGCCTGGAGGAATGTACGTGGTGCAGATGGAGATGACTGTACTTTACACAAACACACAGTTCTGTCATAACTTCTGCCATGAATGAGAGACGTCTGTAGTAACGGTTTGCGGTGCGGCTACTCCCCCAAGTGTTGGGAAATGTCCCGCTACTTAGACCCTGTCCTGTGCCTTTTCATTTGCTAGGAAAATTGACCTATATAGATAATCACTTAAGAGACAGAAATCTTAGTGGAATTCTAAAGAAAGTGTTGTTGTGTTTTATGGGGGTAATTCCAAGTTGATCGCAGCAGGAATTTTTTTAGCAGTTGGGCAAAACCATGTGCACTGCAGGGGAGGCAGATATAACATGTGCAGAGAGAGTTAGATTTGGGTGTGGTGAGTTCAATCTGCAATCTAAATTGCAGTGTACAAATAAAGCAGCCAGTATTTACCCTGCACAGAAACAAAATAACCCACCCAAATCTAACTCTCTCTGCACATGTTATATCTGCCTCCCCTGCAGTGCACATGGTTTTGCCCAACTGCTAAAAAATTTCCTGCTGCGATCAACTTGGAATTACCCCCAATGTTTGCTCTGTTTATGATGTGAACGTTATCTTTTAAGTCTGATCTAAAGACTGCAAATGAATAAGGGGGAGATTTATCAAAGCTTAGAGAGAGAGAGAGAGAGAGCCTGTGAAGTGTTTTCGTCTTGGTGCATCGCCCAGGATTATATGTAAATGATCAGGCCAAGTGGGAGCAGTCATAGTTTATCATGAGTTGGGATATACAGTAGTACTTGTGTATTAGGTTATTCCTCTGCTCCTTGTAAAGGTGGGGAGCCTGCATGAAGGTCAGCCGGGGTAATTTACCGTAACCGTTGTGGGCAATCTGTGTCCGCTAGCACTTTATGGTTTGTTCTTTTTAACAAGTGCTATCCGTAACCTTTAACCTCTAGGTGCAGCATGTTGGTAATCGGCTTAAGACGAAATTATACCTACAATTGAATTTTAGGCGGCCACCAAATTATCTACATGTACTACCTGTAAATTATCCATAGTTGGCTGTAACTGGGTAAAATCCCAGGTAGAAGCAATATCACCACACGTGACCTTTTCCATGATCTAGTGGTGGCCACAGCAAGGTATGTTCATCAAGCAGATACATTTTCTTTATACTTTGTATCCCCACAGGTGTGGAGCATCACATATCACAGCTGGCTGACCTTCGTTCTGCTGCTCTGGGCCTGTCTGATCTGGATGGTGCGGAACAGACGCCAATTCGCCATGCTGTGCTCTCCTTTCATCCTTCTCTACGCAGTAACGCTCTGCAGTTTGCAGTATGTCTGGAGTATGGACCTAGAGAAGGAGCTTCCCACACAACTCGGCTTTATGAGACTGTCCCAGCTGGGCCTTGCCAGAGCGCCATACCCCTGCCTCAACCTAGGGGCGATGGTAACTAGCTTCTTCTTCTTACCCATGAAACTTCAGCACCACAACACTGTTCTCTATGCAGTTACGCTGCCTGCATGAAGGGTGAAATGTAATGGTCTGCGAGAAGCAGGCTTTGCCCAACTTCGTGCGAGTGTGCCTAGATTTTTAAAGCTCCAATCATTTACATGGCAAAACCAGGTTGGTTTTGCCGTGTAAGTGATTGCCGCTTTAAAAAATCTGAGCAGACTTGCACGAAGTCCCACACAGCCTGCTTCTCGCAGACCATTACATCTTACCCAAAGTCTTTTATTTATAGTGGTAAATGTGGGGATGTGTACAGATGTAGTAACGCTCATCTACCTGTCAAGCGTGTTATCCGAGACCATCGAGGCGCGACTGGTATGCCCGCAACCATGATGCATGTAAGCACGCGCATCGCCATAAGAATGAATGGGTGGTGTACCTAGTCGCAACTCCGTGAACTAAGACGCACCTGCGGAAAGGCATAGTATGTGCGTCGGGTAAGATGAGCAATTGTTTCCATTTTAAGATTTATTCTGCCGAGGAAGACATGTTGATCTCTGTATGTGCATGTAGTAATCGGAGTGCCTGCACATATCCGGTGCACTCTTAACGGATGCATAGTGGGGGGCACCATATTGTAATCTGGACCAATGCTTCTGAGAATGCGGCCTATCCATGTGCTGCATTCCATTGACATCACATTCTCAGATACTGGTCCCGCCTCCCACATGGCTGCCTCCATTTTGTTTAGGCAACAGGTGTATTCGCCATAGATTTCAGTGGTACAGTGGGGGACAACTAGTAAAATGTGTTGCCTATAGGAGCAGAAGAGCTCTAAATATACTAAATATGAAAAGATGTGCCCAATATTTACATATCAGGACATAATGAACAATCATCTGCCATCACCTAAACGTGTAATCACATGTGTCAAATAACACATTACTCATTCAACAAAATCAAGCTGAAACCATGTGTGAAAATTATTTCTCCTCATCGATCTGGAAGAGGGTTAGACTGTAAGAGTATTTGGGCAGGGCTACCTACCTTCACCCGTTTCATGTTGTTACGTTTTCTCTTTGTATTATGATCCACTCAATGTACTAAAGGATAACAATAACAAGGCCATTTCCAAACCAGCTGAAGGCCATGATCATTATACAGTGAGAAAGATTAGTTACAAATGGAGAACTTCATTGACCATTGCCAATCCCACCAGAGCATTCCAACTAATTTGGTAAATGATTAGTCCATGTGATGCTCCAACAAATCACACAAGACTAACCATTGCCTCCAGGGGTCTCCAGGCCTCTGTCAGCATAGTGACCATGATGACCATGTTCATGACTGTAGCATCAGCGAAGAATGGAGTACATGTGGGTTTTCTGGAAGGGTAGCCAGAAGAGAACTCCTGTTCTCCAATGAAAACCACAAGACAGACCAGACCAAAGTGGACTTTCTTTAACTTAACGTACAATGCCATGTTTTTCATATCCCAAACACAGCAACGTGATCACTACAAGAACCTACTACCAATAGTCAGGAATAATGGTTGGGACGATGATGACTTGGATAGCCTTGTAATCATTGAGTCAACTGTGAACTATTGTTTCTATTAACTATAATCACACCAGCAAATCCACAGCAGGATGGCTGAAAAGTAAATGGTCATGATATTTAAATTTCTGAACTGTAGAGCTCTTTCCTTTTGAGATGCTGCAGAGACCATAAGAACTGGGCATTGAGAATTGCCCTGAAATATGTCAATGATCTGAAGCAGCGTTTTAAGGAGGAGGAGAGGATCATTACTCTTGCTGTTGCTGCTAAAGGTTGTACTGAATTTTGAGGTGCATTTTCACACATGGCTTCTCATGTGACAAATAAATCCAAAGAGAAGGGCAGGGATGAATGATTGCTGATTAGGCCCTTATATGTAAATACACATCTTTGATAATTTTTATGTAGTCTATAATGTGTAAGTATAACTGTAGCGTAGAGGGAGTAAGATCTATATTGTGCATAATCCTGTCTGTAGTATCCCATGCTACAGAAGATTGAGGTGTCTTCCATCCTTCTCCCCCTCTTAGCTTCTATACACCCTGACGTTCTGGCTCCTGCTCCATCAGTTTGTCACCGAGCAGCTACTTAAACGAAAGAAGGTGACAGCCGCTCTAGAGGAGGTCACTGTGCCGGAGTCTGGTGAGTTAAGTGCAGACCTCTGTGGCAAAAGTCGCTGTGATCTATAGCTTGGCTAAACCCGCAGAATATTTGTATTTGTTGTCACAGGTCAGCCCGCTGAGAAGAATCTGCTGAAACGTTTTGGGGATCATGTGATGAGTTTCTATGCCAAATACTGGATATATGTCTGTGGAGGCATGTTCATAGTCGTCAGCTTTGCTGGGCAGCTCGTCATGTACAAAATTGTCTATATGTTCCTCTTTCTTCTCTGCCTGATCATCTTCCAGGTGAGTTTATAGACTGGGGTCACGGAGGGTACAAGAGTGGCTCGTTCACTCCATGTGTGGCCGAATGTCTTCATCTGTGAAATAGTATTTTATATGGTGGCCACCTTGTGAATACGTGGAAGAGATTAGAACTATTTCTATTTTCTTGTTTTTAGGTGTATTATGCCCTCTGGAGGAAACTTCTGAACTTTTTCTGGTGGCTGGTGGTGGCTTACACAATGCTGGTCCTCATCGCCATCTACACCTTCCAGTTTGAAGAATTTCCCATGTATTGGAGGAACCTGACGTCCTTCACAGATGAGCAGTAGGTTTCCTCCAGTCTTGTTATTTGAGTAAAACTTTTCTGGACTACACTTCTATTCTGTGATCACAGAGGATACCTTAGTCCTAGGACAACCTTTCTCCTCTCTTATCCATAGTCTTCTGCTCTCCCTTCTCCATCTCCTCTAGGTTGGGTGCCATAGGGCTTGAACAGTTTAGCGTGTCCGAGCTATTCACCAGTATCCTGATACCAGGCTTCTTCCTCCTGGCATGTATCCTTCAGCTCCATTACTTCCACCGACCCTTCATGCACATCACGGACCTGGCACGAGCATCATCTCTTGGCTGTACCCCGTACAAGGACAGGTCAGTAGTGACCATTACTGGGCAGGATGCAGGGCCGGATGCAGGGTAGGATTATAGTACATACTTTCAGGTCTGTCTGTCGTGTGAGTTAGTATAAACTGGTACATGTTGTCCAAAGGTTTTTTTACTGTATCTCTACTATTGTAAGATTCCAGACTTGCTATCAGATAAGCTTTGGTATAAAAGTAACACTACGTGCCCAGACACCTCCTTAGACTACAGGGATAATGTTTTTTTGGATTTCCTGTTGTAGCTCTTTATCTATTTGGAAACACTTTAGGCTCCTACAATATCAAACGTTTCTGTACAATAACTCCAAACATAAGCAGTTTGGTTGCAGATATTTCCTTTTATTAGTTGTGCCACGCTTACGTGATTTAGGGGCTGATTCATATTCATTCTCTGTTAGCGCACACCTCCAATGTTTTAAGATTTGCACATGTGTAGGAGGGATCGGTATGAAATACCTCCAATCAAAATCCCGACGTTCAAAATCCCGACACCAATTGACCGATGGTCAAAATCAACATTTAAAATATAGACAAGGTCAAAATACCGACATGTAAAATGTCGACAGGTCAAAATACCGACATGCAGTTTTTGTTGGGTTTTTTGTGTGTATGTCGACATAAGTCAACATGGACACCATATAAAGTGTACCGCGTCCCCTCGCTTCGGGCACGGTGCCTCGCTGCGCTCGGCACACTATTATATTCCCCCTCCAGGTCCACTGGGATGGTAATGTATGAACAAGTCGGTTTCAATGAAAAAAATCATGAAAAACTCAGGTCGGTATTTTGACCTGTCGGCATTTTACATGTCGGTATTTTGACCTTGTCGGTATTTTAAATGTCGGTATTTTGTTCATGTCGGGATTTTGACCTTGTCGGGATTTTGACCATCGGTCAATTGTTGTTGGGATTTTGAACGTCGGGATTTTGATTGGAGGTAAACTGACTGCATCCCGTGTAGGAGCCTCATTGGGCATGTGCAGATCTGGGGCTGGGATGTCTCCCGCAGTGCCCCTTGCCGCAGCATGACTGACATGCCGTTTGGCTTTAGGGGGGCGCCAACGATGAGCATTCAAGAAAACAGGGGCATGATGGTCCCATTTTCTGTGCATGCCGCAGTCTGTGGCTTCATCCTTGGGTGCTCCAACACCGTGACTTCACTGGAAATCCAGAGTAACTTGGTGGTTGCGCAGATGACCGTTGTTCATGTAGAGGATCTGATACTGCATCCTTGGTTGCAGTAGGGAATCGCAGGAGCCGCCTATTTACACAAGACGCCGCCTGCGGCCTCTGCATATTTTAACACAACCACTGTGCACAGCGGCTGTAGCTACAGCACACACATTTGAAGCAGCCCATTATTAATGTAATTCTCCTTCACACATGGACAGCCTGTACATCATCATGATGGTATATATCAGCAGCAGCCACCCATCCTGCAAAGTAACAATATATGATAATTCAGCCAAAGGGGCTAATGTTTAGTTGGAAGTAAGTCTGCCACACTCTCACCAATATTGCGCGCACAGAGAAAAATACAGAACTTCGCCCGTATCCAGGGTTGTACAGATCTATGTGACCGCGCTGCCTGCGGGCCTGATTCAGACCTGATCGCAGAAGCAAAATCGTTCTCTAATTGGCAAAACCATGTGCGCTGCAGGTGGGGCAGATATAACGTGCAGAGAGAGTTAGATTTGGGTGGGTTATTTTGTTTGGGTTGGGTACGGGTTACCGGCGCGTGGGATCCCGGCGGGGCGGGGAGGTGGGGGGAGGCGAGCGCAACGAAGCCCTTTGCGGGCTCGGTGGCTTGCTGCACTTGCCACAGGTTCTATTCCCACTCTATTGGTGTCGCGGACATGTGTGAATACCCAGTGGCGACACGCAGTTACACCCCTTCAGCCAAACCTGGGCTCTAAATTGCTCGGCTTCGGTGAATGCACAGTGCAAAAATGCACTAGAGTATATGTACTAGAGTATAGTAGCTGAGTATGAATGCAGCGTCTTTAATGTTATTACCAGTAATCCAGTTTTGTTGTTATGTTTGATAGTAGTGAGGCAAAGGAGGAGGAGGCGGCAGCAGCAGTGACTTCTGGTACTGTCTGTGAAGGAGAAGAGGAGGAAGAGTGTGCTGAAGATGGAGGTCAGGAATCTAAAATTGTATTTTTAAATATAAGTACAGTTGCCATCCATTTAATCCAGGTGTGCATGGTACAGTTGCCTTCTATCTAGTTAATCAAGCACGTGTACAGCTTCATCACACAGTACACTTGCAGTTCATCTATTCCCACAGCTGCACTCCATCTGGCCCCATTGCACACTATACAGTTACAGTGCATCTGGTCCCATCATGGACTGTATAGTTGGCGTTCATCGTGTCTCATAGCACACAGTACAGCTGCCATCTATTTAATCTCAGTGTGCATGGTACAGTTGCCCCCTATCTTGTTCTATCCTGCATGGTATGTTTGTCCTCCATCTAGTCCCATCAAGCACAGTATAGCTTCATCACACAGTACACTTGCAGTCCATCTATTGTCCTCCTTCTAGTCCCATCAAGCACAGTATAGCTTCATCGCACAGTACACTTGCAGTCCATCTATTGTCCTCCTTCTAGTCCCATCAAGCACAGTATAGCTTCATCACACAGTACACTTGCAGTCCATCTATTGTCCTCCTTCTAGTCCCATCAAGCACAGTATAGCTTCATCACACAGTACACTTGCAGTCCATCTATTGTCCTCCTTCTAGTCCCATCAAGCACAGTATAGCTTCATCACACAGTACACTTGCAGTCCATCTATTGTCCTCCTTCTAGTCCCATCAAGCACAGTATAGCTTCATCGCACAGTACACTTGCAGTCCATCTATTGTCCTCCTTCTAGTCCCATCAAGCACAGTATAGCTTCATCGCACAGTACACTTGCAGTCCATCTATTGTCCTCCTTCTAGTCCCATCAAGCACAGTATAGCTTCATCGCACAGTACACTTGCAGTCCATCTATTGTCCTCCTTCTAGTCCCATCAAGCACAGTATAGCTTCATCGCACAGTACACTTGCAGTCCATCTATTGTCCTCCTTCTAGTCCCATCAAGCACAGTATAGCTTCATCGCACAGTACACTTGCAGTCCATCTATTGTCCTCCTTCTAGTCCCATCAAGCACAGTATAGCTTCATCGCACAGTACACTTGCAGTCCATCTATTGTCCTCCTTCTAGTCCCATCAAGCACAGTATAGCTTCATCGCACAGTACACTTGCAGTCCATCTATTGTCCTCCTTCTAGTCCCATCAAGCACAGTATAGCTTCATCGCACAGTACACTTGCAGTCCATCTATTGTCCTCCTTCTAGTCCCATCAAGCACAGTATAGCTTCATCGCACAGTACACTTGCAGTCCATCTATTGTCCTCCTTCTAGTCCCATCAAGCACAGTATAGCTTCATCGCACAGTACACTTGCAGTCCATCTATTGTCCTCCTTCTAGTCCCATCAAGCACAGTATAGCTTCATCGCACAGTACACTTGCAGTCCATCTATTGTCCTCCTTCTAGTCCCATCAAGCACAGTATAGCTTCATCGCACAGTACACTTGCAGTCCATCTATTGTCCTCCTTCTAGTCCCATCAAGCACAGTATAGCTTCATCACACAGTACACTTGCAGTCCATCTATTGTCCTCCTTCTAGTCCCATCAAGCACAGTATAGCTTCATCGCACAGTACACTTGCAGTCCATCTATTGTCCTCCTTCTAGTCCCATCAAGCACAGTATAGCTTCATCACACAGTACACTTGCAGTCCATCTATTGTCCTCCTTCTAGTCCCATCAAGCACAGTTTAGCTTCATCGCACAGTACACTTGCAGTCCATCTATTGTCCTCCATCTAGTCCCATCAAGCACAGTATAGCTTCATCACACAGTACACTTGCAGTCCATCTATTGTCCTCCATCTAGTCTAGGGGTGGGCAACAGGCGGGCCGCGGACCGATCCTGCCTGGCCCGCTGTGCCCCACCAGAGTGCAATGACAAGAGGCCCGACAGGCCGCTTGTCATTGCACTGCTCTCAGACGCGGCGCCGCTGAGGAAATCCCGGTCACGTCACAGGGTCAGCTGACCGGGATTTCCTCTATCATGCGCTGGGCGTCACGAGGGGCGGCGCTGGGCGGGCACTGCAGTGGGGACTCGGTGCAGAAGCGGCCAGTGGGGAGAAGAAATGGCGGCCAGCGGGGAGAAGAAATGGCGGCCAGCGGGGAGAAGAAGCGGCGGCAGCAGCGCGGATCATCAGACAGCGGGGATCTTCTGCCACTGACAAATAGGTAAACCCCCTGTCCTGGATAAAGCTAAAGCTGCCATATAAGTTCAGGGGAGGGGAGTTAAAAACGGTTATATGGGTTTAGGGGAGGGGGAGGGTAAGGACTGCTAAATAGGTTTAGGGGAGGGTGGGGAAAGGGGGGTAGGGACTGTCTGCCGTAATGTGTAAAAACGGGGGCCCTGTCTGCCGTAATGTGTAAAAACGGGGGCGCTGTCTGCCGTAATTATAAAAACGGGGGCGCTGTCTGCCGTAATGTATAAAAACGGGGGCGCTGTCTGCCGTAATTTTAAAAAGGTGGGAGCTGTCTGCCGTAATGTGTAAAAACGGGGGCGCTGTCTGCCGTAATGTGTAAAAACGGGGGCGCTGTCTGCCGTAATGTATAAAAACGGGGGCGCTGTCTGCCGTAATGTGTAAAAAGGGGATGCTGTCTGCCGTAATGTGTAAAAAGGGGGCGCTTGCTGCCGTAATGTGTAAAAACGGGGGCGCTGTCTGCCGTAATGTGTAAAAACGGGGGCGCTGTCTGCCGTAATGTATAAAAACGGGGACGCTGTCTGCCGTAATGTATAAAAACGGGGACGCTGTCTGCCGTAATGTATAAAAACGGGGGCGCTGTCTGCCGTAATTATAAAAATGGGGGTGCTGTCTGTCGTAATGTGTAAAAAGGGGGACGCTGTCTGCCGTAATGTGTAAAAAGGGCACGC
Organism: Pseudophryne corroboree; assembly: GCF_028390025.1. Lineage (NCBI taxonomy): Eukaryota > Metazoa > Chordata > Amphibia > Anura > Myobatrachidae > Pseudophryne > Pseudophryne corroboree. The sequence continues at coordinate 300,452,068 of NC_086454.1, read as the reverse complement.
TGTCTGCCGTAATGTGTAAAAAGGGATCTCTTTTTGAGTATTTTGTGTGTGGCCCTCGAATATTCGCTGGAAGTGTTAAGCGGCCCCCCAGCTGAAATAATTGCCCACCCCTGATCTAGTCCCATCAAGCACAGTATAGCTTCATCACACAGTACACTTGCAGTCCATCTATTGTCTTCCTTCTAGTCCCATCAAGCACAGTATAGCTTCATCACACAGTACACTTGCAGTCCATCTATTGTCCTCCATCTAGTCCCATCAAGCACAGTATAGCTTCATCACACAGTACACTTGCAGTCCATCTATTGTCCTCCATCTAGTCCCATCCTGGTGATACAGTGCCATCATGCGCGGTACACTTTTTAATTGCTATTCCTTCAGTGAGCATGCTTGGTGGCAAGTAGATGTTTTGTTTCTTAATGATCCTCTTCTTAAATCACAGTTACTCTCAGCAAGTGGGACTTGGTTGCTCAACGTCTCACCGTCCTTTTTTACAAGTTCTCGGAGCTCCTGCACCGACTGCAGGTTTTCCTGTGGCGTATCCTGGAGCTGCATGTGATGAAACTAGTGGCTCTGTATAATGTTTGGGTGGCCCTTCAGGAGGTCAGTGGAATTGCAGTAGCCATTACGTGAAACAATGCATCTTAAAATTACTTGGTATCTTTTATTTTCTGTCCGTTTATTATTTATTTGTATTTATGAGCCCCTTGATACAATTAAGATTAAAACTACTTAAATGTTAATAAAAATCATCCTTTGTTATAAAAAAATTAAAACATTTTTTTCATACTTTACCACTATTAAATGTGCCAATGCTTTCTTGCTGATTAGAGCCATTCTTGTTAAACCGTCAGTGCATTCATAGCAAAGCTGCCATATAATAAACACAGTACAGTAATATTACTACAATACAAGTACATCTAATAGAGGCTGATTCTGGTGCAAAGCAAATATAGCAAGGTCATAATAACCATTCTGCACTGCAGTGGGGCATGTGTAACATGTGCAGAGAGAGTTGACAGTATGTGGGTGGGGCAGATGTAACCCGTGCAGAGAGATTGTATGTGTGGGCCGTGTTCAAACTCAGGTGTGAATTGCAGTGTGATAATAAAGCTGGTCAACATTTGTGGGCTACATGCAAAGGCAGCTAGTATTTATCCTGCATGCACAAACAGTAAATGTATTTGCAGCCTTTGCATTGCAGCGTGTTTTGTCGGGATGCGCAGTTACTGCTTCAGCCCCAGTGCGCAGACGCAGGTTAGAGTGCAAGGACATGTTTGTCAGAGGTTTGGCATTGTATTAACATGAGTTCCTGAGGCTTTTTAATAGCACCTCCGCCTGAAATACTGATATAGATTTATCATATACATATATAACATATATCGTTTTAATGTATTACTGAGCCTTTACAACACCGTTAGGAGCTTAAAGTTGCATTCCTTCTCTTTCATAACCTGTTCCGGAGGAGGCCACAATCTGAGCAAGATTCAGAGATGGAGGCAGAGTCATTGTTGTACGCTGGGGAGTGATTTTATTTACCCCTGCGCATGTGTATAAGCCGCACTGTACGCGTGGGCCGCCATGGTCTAGTGATGGCAGTCACACTGAGGATTTATTTGCAAAGTGACAAAGTGTTTGTGGGAGGTAGCGACAGAGTGGACACTCAAATGCAGACGTGTCATGACCATTCCGGTGGCATGTCGCAGTTACTGTAATCCCATCCGCAGTAAAAATGGCTCGGACGTCTTACTTCCAATTGCCATGCTGCGCAACCATAGGGTTACTCCAAAGGTTGATTATCGGCCGATGTGCATTCATTGTTTGTGTCTTCATACACAAGTGGCGGATCTGAGGCTCCTCTAGTGGGCGCCCCAGTACTAATCTCGGTGACTGCGACATTTGCATATTTTCGCACAGCTGGATCGCAGCTGTGACAGCATTTGTCACCATCTCAGAATCAGGACCTGTGTCCTCGAGGACCCATAACTGTTCATGTTTTCCAGATCTCCTAGTTGGCGCTACAGGTGTTGTCATTACTAACTGACCTATTTTAAAAGATCCGCAGGTGGCTTGGAAAACATGACCTGTTTGGGTTCCTTAAGTGTTTGTTCACCATCTATTCTATGAGTACAGCGATTGGCAGGTCTCTTGGTAATGCGACTGTCTCCCTCATATTCCTGTTCTCTGATTCTCCTTAGGTGTCTGTGATGAATTTCCTCTTTGTGATCCTGTGGACGTTCGCCGTCCCATTTTCCCGCTTTCACCACATGGCTTCCTGTCTCTGCACTATCTGGACCTCGGTTATCATTGTCATTAAGATGCTGTACCAGCTGACCATAGTCATCCCGCAGACCTACTCTGTCAACTGCACGCAGGTGAGTTGAAGGTAGTAGAACAATAAAACCATTAATGTAATGACGTACATCTAGATGATGAAGTTTATGCAGTGTTAGGCTAGGGCCGCACATAGCTGCTAAGCGGGTCCTGCTAAACGAGACCCGCTTGGCCGGGAGGGGCGTTTTATGTGCGCACGGATTCTGTTCTGTGGATGCCGCAGAACAGGATCCGGCCAGTGACGCACAGGATTTCAATGCACAGCCGCACTGTGCATTCAATGTATGTGTTCACATTGAAATCCCGCCGTCCTGTCATCCGGCTCAACCGCAGTGGCGGGACTGCAGAACAAGTGTAGGCGCCCATGTGCAGTCTCCTTGCGGCCAAGCGGGACCTGCTTGTCCGCTGTGTGTGGCCCAAGCCTTAGGCAAGTAACAAACTTAAGGCGGCAGTGAGGGTCATTCACGCCAGGATATCACAGTGTATATCTGTGTTTACAGCGGCTGCACCTGAATTTGCAATAACTTTACACGGTGCATCAGTTGTGCTTTGTATAATGGCCCTCATTCCGAGTCGTTCGCTCGGTATTTTTCATCGCATCGCAATGAAAATCCGCTTAGCACGCATGCGCAATATTCGCACTGCGACTGCGCCAAGTAATTTAACAATGAAGATAGTATTTTTACTCACGGCTTTTTCATCGCTCCGGCGATCGTAATGTGATTGACAGGAAATGGGTGTTACTGGGCGGAAACACGGCGTTTTATGGGCGTGTGGATGAAAACGCTACCGTTTCCGGAAAAAACGCAGGAGTGGCTGGAGAAATGGGGGAGTGTCTGAGCGAACGCTGGGTGTGTTTGTGACGTCAAACCAGGAACGACAAGCACTGAACTGATCGCACAGGCAGAGTAAGGTTGAAGTTACTCAGAAACTGCAAAGTAGTTTGTAATCGCAATATTGCGATTACATCGGTCGCAATTTTAAGAAGCTAAGATACACTCCCAGTAGGCGTAGGCTTAGCGTGTGTAACTCTGCTAAATTCGCCTTGCGACCGATCAACTCGGAATGAGGGCCAATGAGCGGCTCCCCCGGTTTCCATTTATGTGCAACTTTTGCATCATTTGAATTCTTACATCTATTAGTCTATAGTCCGATACTTGTGCCCTTGGTAAGTAGGACTCCAGTGAAAATAGATAACGCTGTCCGCTCTGAGTTGGTGAAAGGTGAAATATTAACGCTAAAACAGATGATGATTATACTTGATAGAGATTCCAGCTCTCCCCATAGCTCACAATTTCTTACTCCCTGACTCCTCCCCTTCCTTCCGTCTGAAGCCAAAGTGGTAGAGATTACGCTCAGTGTCAGACCTAAAGAAGGCAGCACATTAGAGGCTAAATCGTAGTCCTTCTTTCTTCAAATCATTTTAAGTCCTGATCTGGTATTACCAAAACCAGATTAGAAGTGAACATTTACAGAATCAAAACGCGTTATGTTTCATAATTAGTCATGGAAAACATGTCCCTTTGGGACTTCACAATCCATTCTCTTAAGACTTTATTGATGGAGATCAGGAAATCTCTTGACCTTATCTCTTAACTGTTTCTCTGTATTCTCAGCCTCTTTCCAACGGTACCAATCTCCTGGAAGAAGAGATCCTGAACTCAACCTTATACCGGGCACCGGTCGATCCTGCCAATTGGTTTGGATTCCGCAAAGGGTATCCCAACTTGGGCTACATTCAGGTAAGAAGGCATCTACACCTAAGATTTAATTTACGGCCATTTATTATGGCGTTTGTCAAGCTGCTAAAAATGGATTGCTTCTTTTATAGTATAGTGTACTGTTTGCACAAAATTAAAAATAAATATTGAATTAATTAATTTATATGAATTTCCCCAAATATGGATTTCCTTTTGCTGTGCAGCTGGAGAGTAAATTTCCTTGTCTTTGCTCGGTTTCTTCAGAATCACTTGCAAGTCCTTGTTTTGCTGGTGTTTGAGGCCATAGTTTACCGGCACCAAACATTTTACCGCAAGCGCTACCAGCTGGAGGTTCCCCGCAATCAGACCGTGTTCCCAGAGGTCTGGCGGCAACATCTTGATCAAGGTCTGCTCAACTGCATCAAATATTTCATCAACTATTTCTTCTATAAGTTTGGATTGGAGGTGAGTGCCGGGGTGCAAGATATTCATCTAAGGTTACGAAACCTCACAACCTTTATTTTGGCATGTCTCCCCTTTACCTTGATTATCTTTTGCTGCATAATTGTCCATTGGAGCATAATGAGTGGTTCCAGTAGAGATGCAGTATAAATCTGTCTGAGAACAATGTAATGTTTTTCATGAAGTTGCATCGTCCAATCACATCTTTCTCCCCTGATGACATCAGATCTGTTTCCTGCTGACGGTGAATGTGATTGGCCAGCGAATGAACTTCATGGTGATCTTCCACGGCTGTTGGCTAATTGTTATCCTGACTCGGCGGCAGAGGGTGAAGATTGCCAAACTGTGGCCCAAGTACTGTGTGTTTCTGGTCTTTTTCATGCTTTGGCAGTATCTGCTGTGCCTGGGCATGCCACCCGTGCTCTGTATAGGTAGGTTCTGTATGCCCTGCCCCATGCTGCGTACATTGAAAGGTCAGTCCATGAGGATGTAACCTGTTCCCCACTCCTCTCTGACAGATTATCCGTGGAGGTGGTACAGATTCTTTCCTGTTAACTCGGCTCTGATCAAGTGGATGTATCTTCCTGACTTCTTCATGGCCCCTAAATCTACCAACCTCATCTGTAAGTGCCCGTGAATAATATAAAAACAAAACCTGTTCTGTGCTTTGATTACAGAATTATTTTTCTCTTACGTCCTAGAGAATACTGGGGTTCCTTTTAGTACCATGTAGTATAGACTGGTCCACTAGGAGCCATGGGCACTTTAAGAATTTGGTAGTGTGGGCTGTCTCCTCCCTCTATGCCCCTCCTACCAGACTCGGTTTAGAAAATGTGCCCGGAGGAGCCGGTCACGCTTATGGAAGCTCCTGAAGAGTTTTTTGCATTTATTTTATATGTTTGTTATTTTCAGGCAGGGCTGGATGGCACCAGCCTGCCTGCTTCGTGGGACTTAGGGGGGAGGGGGGGAGCGCCCAACCCCTTGAAGGGTTAGTGGTCCCGTTCCCTGCTGACAGGACACTAGCTCCTGAGGGAATTATTTGCAAGCCCCACCACGGCAAGCGTACATTCCTGCAGCACGCCGCTACCCCTAACAGAGCCAGAAGAATGAAGAGTGGTGACTACTAAGCCGGCGTCCCGGTTAGCGGGCGCCGCCCATTATGGCGGCATGAGGGTACAGAGACGCACGGCTTCTAACCGGGGCGGAATGCATCTCCAGACACTGTACACAGCTGCGTCTCAGTCCACTGTACACTGTACCCACACTGGCAAAAACAGCCTTTAAAACGTTTTTTTTTCTCCATTTTAAGCACTAGATTACCTCAGCAAGTTTTAAAAAAAAAGCAGGAAGACCGTGCGCCATTGAGGGGGCGGGGCCATCACTGAGAGGATCCAGCAGCTCACCAGCGCCATTTTCCCTCTGCAGATGACACAGATGCTGACTGACAGTGACGCACAGCTCCTCCGGAGTGACTCCAGTTTACCTCAGTGGTACCAGGGGGTCATAACGGGGCGGAGCGATTATTAGTGTACTAAATCCCCTATCAGGGTACTTAGTCTGCAACCCGGCTAAACTTGGCATTAGCAATAAGGGCCCGGTGGAGGCTGGCTCCAAATAACTCTGTGTCTCCCTGAAGGGCTCTTTGTGGGTTAATTGTGCTGAACCTTTTCCTCTGTGTGTGTGTGTGTGTGTGTGTGTGTGTGTGTGTGTGTGTGTGTGTGTGTGTGTGCGCGCTCTGTTACATTATGTCAGGCAAAGAGTGTGTTTCTTGTACAGCAGAGTGCTCCTCTTCACCTGGGGGCTCACTACTGGGTACTCAGGGCAGTGCACCTTCCCAGAATAGCGGGGCTGAACCGGAATGGGTTAATTCCATTAAAGGAATGATACCAAATATTTCTACTAAATTATCCCGCAATGAGAAAGAGACGTAATACTTAAGACAGACTGTGGATGAGTTGATGAATAGAGACGGAATGGTGGAATTGGAGAGGGGGCGGGGATTCTACTCCGTCACAGGGAATAGAGGCTCTTATAGAGGCTATCAGAGATGTTCTGCAAATTCCTGATAAGGTGTCAGAGGAGTGTGAGGAATCTTATTTTAATGTAAAAATGAAGTCCTCAGTGACTTTTCCTGTGTCAAAGGAATTGAAGAACCGTGGGTTAATCCTGATAAGAAATTTAAAATCCCTAAAAGGTTGCTCTCATCTTTTCCTTTTCCTCTGGAGGATAGGAAAAAATTGAAAAATCCACCGATAGTGGACGCATCAGTCTCTAGACTGTCACGAAAAATTGTATTGCCTGTCCCTGGTGCAGCCTCCCTAAAAGACACGGCTGATTGTAAACTTGAGACTACACTCAAATCATTTTACAGAGCTGCCGGGGTGGCCAAGAGACCCACTACTGCATGTGCGTGGATCACAAAAGCCATTGCTAAATGTTCAGGTGACCTAATTGAGGGGTTAGATTCCTTGTCTAGGGGGGATGTTGTTTTACTCCTGCAACATATACAGGACTCTGCGAACTTTATGGTGGAAACCATAAACGAGAGAGGCTTGCTTAATGCACGCACCATCGCTATGGCAGTGTCAGCACGCAGGGGTTTGTGGCTACGCCAGTGGACTGCTGATACGGACTCCCGGAAAGGCGTGGAAGGCCTACCATTCAAAGGAGAGGCCTTGTTTGGAGATAAACTAGACAAATGGATCTCCAAATCTACTGCTGGTAAGTCTACGTACCTCCTTCCGCAGCTCCCCCAGCCAGGAAAGCTTATTCAGCTTCAAATATACAGTCCTTTTCGGACGGCCAAGTTTAAGGGCAAATCCAGAGGTGCTTCTACGGCTTCCAGAGGCGTAAGAGGTAAACCACGCAAACCAGCAACTGCAGGTGTTCATGAACAGAGCTCAGGCTTCAGCATGATGGTGGACCGCGATGCCTGGAAGGCTATCAGGTGGGAGCCCGACTAAAATTCTAAAGTCACATCTGGTCAAGTTCGTGCCAGGATCCCTGGGTCATAGATCTTATTTCCCAGGGCTACAGACTGGAGTTCCAAGTGCTCCCACCTCACAGATTCTTCAAATCAGGTTAACCAGCTTCACAAGAGGCAAGTATAACTAAACAGCAGGCCATCCAAAAACTGGTACAGATTCAAGTCATTGTTCCAGTTCCACCTCATCTACACAACAAGGGGTACTACTCCAACTTGTTTGTAGTACCGAAACCGGATGGTTCGGTACGTCCGATTCGGAACCTCAAGTCCTTGAACCCGTTCTTAAGAGTGTTCAAGTTCAAGATGGAGTCTCTGAGAGCGGTGATCTCAGGTCTGGAGGAAGGGGAATTCCTTGTGTCTCTGGATATCAAGGATGCATACCTTCACATTCTGATCTGGCCGCCTCATCAGGCTTATGTACTGTTTGCACTGCAGGACTATCACTACCAGTTCCAGGCCCTGCCATTTGGTCTCTCCACAACACAGATGGTGTTCACCAAAGTGATGGCAGAGATGATGTTTCTACTCTGCAAACAGGGAGTGAATATAATTCCATACCTGGACGATCTTCTGATAAAAGCGCCGTCTAGGGAGAGGTTGCTGGACAGCATTGGTCTCTCAACCAAACTTCTCCAGGATCACGGGTGGATTCTGAACCTTCCGAAATCTCACCTAGAGCCAACACAGAGGCTTCCATTCCTGGGAATGATACTGGACAAGGAGTCGCAGAGGGTGTTCCTTCCGTTGGAAAAGGCATTGGTAATCCAGTCGATGGTTCGGGATGTCCTGAAGCTAACCCGGATATCGGTGCATCTATGCATTCGCCTTCTGGGGAAAATGGTGGCCTCTTATGAGGCGCTTCAATATGGAAGTTTTCACGCAAGACCCTTCCAGCTCGATCTGTTGGGCAAATGGTACGGATTGCATCTTCTCATGCACCAGAGGATCCATCTGTCGCCAAAAGCCAGGATCTCTCTTCTGTGGTGGCTACAGACTTCTCGCGTCGTAGAGGGTCGGAGGTTCGGAATTCAGAACTGGATTCTGTTAACCACGGAGTCAAGCCTCAAAGGTTGGGGGGGGTGCAGTTTCAAGGAAGATTGTCAAGTCAGGAAGTCATCCTTACAGTCAACATTCTGGAAGTCTGGGCCATTTACAACACCCTGCAGGCCTTATATCTTCTTCAAGATCGGGCATTCAGGTCCAGTCGGACAATGTAACGGCAGTGACGTACATAAACCGACAGGGCAGAACGAAAAGCAGAGCAGCAATGTAAGAGGTGTCAAGAATTCTCCTCTGGGCAGAAAAAAATGCTGTGGTTTTCATTCCGGGAGTAGATAACTGGTATGCAGACTTCCTTAGCAGACACGACCTGCATCCGGGGGAGTGGAGCCTTCACCCGGAAGTGTTCAGGTGCTTGACACGTCGATGGGGACATCCACTAATCGACATGATGGCCTCTCATCTCAACAAAAAGCTCAAGCGATATTGTTCCAGGTCGAGAGGCCCACAGGCAGTGGCGGTAAATGCTCTGATGACTCCATGGGTCTATCAGATGGTGTACGTGTTTCCACCACTTCCTCTGATCTCCAGAATTCTAAAAAGGGAAAAGGTTCAAGCAATTCTCATTGCTCCGGACTGGCCAAGAAGGGCCTGGTACGCGGACCTTCTGGAGATGCTCTTCGAAGATCCGTGGCCTCTACCTCTTCGCAAGGATCTTCTACAACATGGCCAGTTCGTCTATCAGGACTTACCGCGGCTACGTTTGACGGCATGGAAGTTGAACAGCTGATTCTAGCCAGAAGGGATCCCTATCAAAGTTATCCTGACTTTGATTCGAAGCCAGGAAGGGGGTAACGTCTAAAGATTACCACCGTATTTGGAAGAAATACGTCTCTTGGTGTGAGAGCAGAAATTATTCTGCGGTGGAATTTCATCTGGGACGTTTCTGGCTTTTCTGCAGGTAGGTGTGGATGTTAGCATACGTCTGGGCCCTATAAAAGTCCAGATTTCGGCCATGTCCATTTTCTTTCAAAAACAATTGGCTTCTCTCCCTGAGGTCCAGACGTTCTTGAATGGTGTTCTGTACATCCAACCTCCCTGTGCCTTCCACGGCACCTTGGGATCTCAATTTGGTGCTGCAGTTCTTCCAATCGGACTGGTTTGAACCTTTACAGGAGGTGGACATAAAATATCTTACGTGCAAGACAGTCACCCTGTTGGCCTTGGCTTCAGCAAGATGTGTGTCGGAGCTGGGAGCTTTGGGGGTCATTCCGAGTTGTTCGCTCGTTGCCGATTTTCGCTATGCTGCGATTTGTTGCTAAATGCGCATGCACAAGGCACGCAGGGCGCATGCGCTTAGTTATTTAACTAAAAACTTTGCAGTTTTGCTGTGTATCCTGCGGCGCATTTTAGTCGCACTGCCGATCGGTGAATGATTGACAGGAAAGGGGCGTTTCTGGGTGGTAACTGAGCGTTTTCCGGGAGTGTGCTAAAAAACGCAGGCATGTCAGGGAAAAACGCAGGAGTGTCTGGAGAAACGGGAGTGGCTGGCCGAACGCAGGGCGTTTTTGTGACGTCAAACCAGGAACTAAACGGACTGAGCTGATCGCAATCTGTGAGTAGGTCTGGAGCTACTCAGAAACGGCAAAGAATTATTTAGTAGCAGTTCTGCTAATCTTTCGTTCGCTATTCTGCTAAGCTAAGATACACTCCCAGAGGGCGGCGGCCTAGCGTGTGCAATGCTGCTAAAAGCAGCTAGCGAGCAAGCAACTCGAAATGAGGGCCCTTGTCTCACAAAAGCCCCTATTTAATTTTCCATGAGGACAGAGCTGAACTCAGAACTCGTCAGCAATTTCTTCCGAAAAGTGGTGTCCACGTTTCACATCAACCAACCTATTGTGGTTCCGGTTGTCACCGACACCTCTGCTACTTCAAAGTCTTTGGGTGTTGTGAGGGCTTTGAAGGTGTATGTAAAGCGATCAGCTCGTCACAGAAAATCGGACTCGCTGTTTGTTCTTTATGATCCCAATAAAATTGGGTGTCCTGCTTCAAAGCAGTCCATTGCACACTGGATCAGGCTCACTATTCAGTATGCTTATTCCATGGCAGGTTTGCCGGTTCCAAAATCTGTACAGGCCCACTCTACTAGGTCAGTGGGTTCTTCCTGGGCGGCTGCCCGGGGTGTCTCGGCTTTACAGCTCTGCCGAGCGGCTACTTGGTCTGGTTCGAACATGTTTGCTAAGTTCTACAATTTCGAAACTTTGGCCTCTGAGGACCTTCAGTTTGGTCAATCAGTTCTGCAGGAACCTCAGCACTCTCCCACCCGGTTTGATAGCTTTGGTACTTCCCCATGGTACTAAATGGAACCCCAGTATCCTCTAGGACGTAAGAGAAAATTTACCTACCGGTAAATCCTTTTCTCGTAGTCCGTAGAGGATACTGGGCGCCTGCCTGGTGCTTCGTTCTTCCTGCACTGTTACTTGGTTAAGTATTGTTGGTTCAGCTGTTGCTGTTCCTGTTTAAAGTTTGGTTAGCATAGCTTTCCTGTGATTTGTGTGTGCTGGTTCGGAATCTCACCACTATCCATTTTATCCTTCTCTTAAAGTATGTCCGTCTCCTCAGGCACAGTTTCCTAGACTGAGTCTGGTAGGAGGGGCATAGAGGAAGGAGCCAGCCCACACTATCAAATTCTTAAAGTGCCCATGGCTCCTAGTGGACCCGTCTATACCCCATGGTACTAAATGGAAGCCCTGTATCCTCTACGGACTATGAGAAAAGGATTTACCAGTAGGTAATTAAAATCCTATTTTTTTTATTATTTTATTACACACCTACGCTTTCAGTGCTTAATATCTTTGTGAAAGTTTCTAAAGTAAAATAGTTTGGCTGATTTGGATAAGTAATGGCTATTTCATGATCATGACAGTCTAGATGGCGCAGTACATGGACAATGGTACTGTTTATATTGGGTGAATATTACCACTCCAGATTAAAAAAAACCAATTCAAAATATTGTACAAAACGATAAAACAGGGAGACCTCACACTTTTAGGAGTTTTTTTTTTTTTTCTCTCTCATGATTGTAAGATGGTTAATACCTATTGTAGAGTCAATACCACAATACGCTTATCTGTGAGGACTTCTTATTGTACAACTGGTTTCAGGGATTCCGACAAACTTCCTTGGCATCCCACGTCCCTCCTACTTACTTCTGCACCTTCACTGTCCTCCCTGCAGCCAGTGCAATAATCTGTCAATCATTCTTCTACCACACAGATGACTTTTTACTACTGCTGTGCGTATCCCAGCAGTGGAAGGTGTTTATTAATGAGAAAAAGGAAGAATGGTATACCGTGGCCGGGGAAAACACAGAGCAGATAGAATTCCCTGGTAGCAGGCCCATCCTGGTCCCGAACTTCATCAACTGTCGGTGAGTTCTCTCTTACTGCCCTGACCTCTGCAGAAAGGCATTCAGTGCACTCTGGTCTATTGAAACATTGGCAGACCTTTCTAATGGCTCTAGACCACAGGTTCTCAAACTCGGTCCTCAGGACCCCACACAGTGCATGTTTTGCAGGTCTCCTCACAGAATTGCAAGTGAAATAATTAGCTCCACCTGTGGACCTTTTAAAATGTGTCAGTGAGTAATTAATACACCTGTGCACCTGCTGGGTTACCTGCAAAACATGCACTGTGTGGGGTCCTGAGGACCGAGTTTGAGAACCCCTGCTCTAGACACACACAGGTATATTTACCAATGTGCGGGTATTCAGAAGTGGAGATGTTGCCCCTAGCAACCAATCAGATTCTAACTATTATCTTCTAGAAGGTGCTAGATTAATGATAAATAGAAACTGTTTGCTATGGGCAACAACAACTGCACTTCCGAAAACCCACACTTTAGTAAATATACTCCCATAGTGACCAATGCATATTTGGGTGGTAAATGGCAGGTTTGCATATAGGCTAAGCTCAGTGAGGGCGTGTAGACAGAATATAGGTTATGCAGCATTGTGTGTACACAACACATTGTTTTTGAGAGTGAGCTCTTGGGATAGAGCTGGTGGAAGCACGCACTCATATGGTTAGGGGTATTGATGCGTACAACGGGCGAATAGCCGCAGTTTACTCTGTGCAAGTAATGCAGGTGTAGTTATGGTCGATTTGTGTTCACCTCTGTATTTTTTGTTTTCCCTCTTTGTTACCTCATAAAATAAAGTTGCTAGACGTGGGTGTGGCATGGGCGTGGCTTCAGCATGAGACTTGAATTTTTTTTTATTGTTTAGAGACCGTTTTGTGACCTTTTCAGTCTCCCAGAAAAGCATCACCCCAAACATCGCTATACACCTGATGCAGTACTGGGGCAGGGTGGCTTCAGAAACATCTGTAGATGTGGATTCACATTTTGAAAAATGTAATTCCGGGGGATGAAGACCCCTTTTTGCAAAGAATCGGTCTGCAGTATTTCCTTATGTCCTGGTCTAATTATATATCCTCCCATATGTTCTAAGGTTTTGTCTTCCTACACTCCACACATTCACCTCGGAGCAGACGGGTATGGAATGTGTTATAGTACAAGGCTCTCCCTTTTGTTTCAATTAATAATCATTGAAGTCAATACTAACAAAAGTGGCCTGTATGTTGATAGTGCTTATTCGTTGCACTTGTTACAGCCTTAAGGAAACCTATTGTAGGTACAGTGGTGGTCATTCCAAGTTGATCGCTCGCGGGCTAGTTTTAGCAGCCGTGCAAACGCTATGCCGCCGCCCACTGGGGAGTGTATTTTAGCTTAGCAGAAGTGCGAACGCATGTACAGCCGAGCTCTGAAAAAATAGTTTGTGCGGTTTCTGAGTAGCTCTGAACCTACTCAGCGCTTGCGATCACTTCAGCCTATTCGTGTCCGGATTTGACGTCATACACCGGCCCAGTGAACGCCCAGCCACTCCTGCGTTTTTTCAGACACGCCTGTGTTTTTGCAAACCCTCCCTGAAAATGGTCAGTTGACACCCAGAAACGCCGCCTTTCTGTCAATCTTCTTGCGGCCGTCAGTGCGACTGAAAACTTCGCTACAACCTGTGCACTAACACAACGGGCTTTGTACCCGTACGCGGGGCATGCGCAGAAATGCCATTTCTCTAACGTCCTAAGTGGATGCTGGGGACTCCGTAAGGACCATGGGGAATAGCGGCTCCGCAGGAGACTGGGCACATCTAAAGAAAGCTTTAGGACTATCTGGTGTGCACTGGCTCCTCCCCCTATGACCCTCCTCCAAGCCTCAGTTAGATCTCTGTGCCCGAACGAGAAGGGTGCACACTAGGGGCTCTCCTGAGCTTCTTAGTGAAAGTTTTAGATTAGGTTTTTTATTTTCAGTGAGACCTGCTGGCAACAGGCTCACTGCATCGAGGGACTAAGGGGAGAAGAAGCGAACTCACCTGCGTGCAGAGTGGATTGGGCTTCTTAGGCTACTGGACATTAGCGCCAGAGGGACGATCACAGGCCCAGCTTGGATGGGTCCCAGAGCCGCGCCGCCGGCCCCCTTACAGAGCCAGAAGGCAGAAGAGGTCCGGAAAATCGGCGGCAGAAGACGTCCTGTCTTCAACAAGGTAGCGCACAGCACTGCAGCTGTGCGCCATTGCTCTCAGCACACTTCACACTTCGGTCACTGAGGGTGCAGGGCGCTGGGGGGGGGCGCCCTGAGACGCAATAAAAACACCTTGGATGGCAAAAAAAATGCATCACATATAGCTCCTGGGCTATATGGATGCATTTAACCCCTGCCAGAATCCATAAAAAAGCACGAGAAAAGTCCGCGAAAAAGGGGCGGAGCCTATCTCCTCAGCACACTGGCGCCATTTTCCCTCACAGCTCCGTTGGAGGGAAGCTCCCTGTCTCTCCCCTGCAGTCACTACACTACAGAAAGGGTTAAAAAAAAGAGAGGGGGGCACTAATTAGGCGCAGTATTAACTATACAGCAGCTATAAGGGGAAAAACACTTATATAAGGTTATCCCTGTATATATATAGCGCTCTGGTGTGTGCTGGCAAACTCTCCCTCTGTCTCCCCAAAGGGCTAGTGGGGTCCTGTCCTCTATCATAGCATTCCCTGTGTGTGTGCTGTATGTCGGTACTTTTGTGTCGACATGTATGAGGAGAAAAATGATGTGGAGACGGAGCAGATTGCCTGTAATAGTGATGTCACCCCCTAGGGGGTCGACACCTGAGTGGATGAACTGTTGGAAGGAATTACGTGACAGTGTCAGCTCTGTATAAAAGACAGTGGTTGACATGAGACAGCCGGCTACTCAGCTTGTGCCTGTCCAGACGTCTCATAGGCCGTCAGGGGCTCTAAAGCGCCCGTTACCTCAGATGGCAGATATAGACGCCGACACGGATACTGACTCCAGTGTCGACGGTGAAGAGACGAATGTGACTTCCAGTAGGGCCACACGTTACATGATTGAGGCAATGAAAAATGTTTTACACATTTCTGATAATACGAGTACCACCAAAAAAGGGGTATTATGTTCGGTGAGGAAAAACTACCTGTAGTTTTCCTGAATCTGAGAAATTAAATGAGGTGTGTGATGATGCGTGGGTTTCCCCCGATAACGGATAATTTCTAAAATGTTATTGGCATTATATCCTTTCCGCCAGAGGTTAGGGTGCGTTGGGAAACACCCCCTAGGGGGGATAAAGCGCTCACACGCTTGTAAGGGCTCTACCTTCGCCTGAGATGGCCGCCCTTAAGGATCCTGCTGATAGAAAGCAGGAGGGTATCCTAAAAGGTATTTACACACATACTGGTGTTATACTGCGACTAGCAATCGCCTCAGCCTGGATGTGCAGTGCTGGGTTGGCGTGGTCGGATTCCCTGACTGAAAATATTGATACCCTAGATAGGGACAGTATATTTTTGCCTATAGAGCATTTAAAAGATGCATTTTTATATATGCGTGATGCACAGCGGAATATTTGCCGACTGGCATCAAGTCTAAGCGCGTTGTCCATTTCTACCAGTAGAGGGTTATGGACACGTCAGTGGTCAGGTGATGCGTATTCCAAACGGCATTTGGAAGTATTGCTTTATTAAGGGAGGAGTTATTTGGGGTCGGTCTTTCAGACCTGGTGGCCACGGCAACAGCTGGGAATTCCACGTTTGTACCCCAGGTCGCCTCTCAACATGAGAAGACGCCGTATTATCAGGCGCAGTCTTTTCGTGGACAAGCGGGCAAAAGGTTCCTCATTTCTGCCCCGTGACAGAGGGAGAGGAAAAAGGCTGCAGAAATCAGCCAGTTCCCAGGAACAGAAACCCTCTCCCGCCTCTGCCAAGCCCTCAGTATACGCTGGGGCTTTACAAGCAGAATCAGGCACGGTGGGGGGCCCGTCTCAATGAATTTCAGCGCGCAGTGGGCTCACTCGCAAGTAGACCCCTGGATCCTTCAGGTGATATCTCAGGGGTACAAATTAGAATTTGAGACGTCTCCCCCTCGCCGTTTCCTAAAGTCGGCTTTACCGATGTCTCCTTCTGACAGGGAGACAGTTTTGGAAGCCATTCACAAGCTGTATTCCCAGCAGGTGATAATCAAGATACCCCTCCTGCAACAGGGAACGGGGTATTATTCCACACTGTTGTGGTACCGAAGCCGGACGGCTCGGTGAGACCGATTCTAAATCTAAAATCTTTGAACACTTACGTACAGAGGTTCAAATTCAAGATTGAGTCACTCAGAGCAGTGATTGCGAACCTGGAAGAAGGGGACTACATGATGTCTCGGGACATCAAGGATGCTTACCTTCATGTCAAAATTTACCCTTCTCACCAAGGGTACCTCAGGTTTATGGTACAGAACTGTCACTATCAGTTCAGACGCTGCCGTATGGATGTTACACGGCACCCCGGGTCTTTACCAAGGTAATGGCCGAAATGATGATATTCCTTCGAAGGAAGTGAATTTTAGTTATCCCTTCCTTGGACAATTCCCTGATAAGGGTAAGATCCAGGGAACAGTTGGAGGTCGGTGTAGCACTATCTCAGGTAGTGTTGCGGCAGCACGATTGTATTCTCAATATTCCAAAATCGCACCTGGTTCCGACGACGTGTCTTCTGTTCCTAGGGATGATCCTGGACACAGTCCAGAAAAAGGTGTTTCTCCCGGAGGAGAAAGCCAGGGAGTTATCCGAGCTAGTCAGGAACCTCCTAAAACCGAGCCAAGTCTCAGTGCATCAATGCACAAGGTTCTGGGTAAAATGGTGGCTTCCTACGAAGCAATCCCATTCGGCAGATTCCACGCAAGAACTTTCCAGTGGGACCTGCTGGACAAATGGTCCGGATCGCATCTTCAGATGCATCAGCGGATAACCCTGTCACCAAGGACAAGGGTGTCCCTCCTGTGGTGGTTGCAGAGTGCTCATCTTCTAGAGGGACGCAGATTAGGCATTCAGGACTGGGTCCTGGTGACCACGGATGCCAGCCTGCGAGGCTGGGGAGCAGTCACACAGGGAAGGAATATCCAGGGCTTATGGTCAAGCCTGGAGACATCACTTCACATAAATATCCTGAAGCTAAGGGACATTTACAATGCTCTAAGCTTAGCAAGACCTCTGCTTTAAGGTCAGCCGGTGTTGATCCAGTCGGACAACATCACGGCAGTCACCCACGTAAACAGACAGGGTGGCACAAGAAGCAGGAGTGCAATGGCAGAAGCTGCAAGGATTCTTCGCTGGGCGGAAAATCATGTGATAGCACTGTCAGCAGTATTCATTCCGGGAGTGGACAACTGGGAAGCAGACTTCCTCAGCACGACCTCCACCCGGGAGAGTGGGGACTTCACCCAGAAGTCTTCCACATGATTAAAAACTCGACAGGTATTGCGCCAGGTCCAGGGACCCTCAGGCAATAAGCTGTAGACGCTCTGGTAACACCGTGGGTGTACCAGTCAGGGTATGTGTTCCCTCCTCTGCCTCTCTAACTCAAGGTACTGAGATTGATAAGATGGAGAGGAGTAAGCACTATATTCGTGGTTCCGGATTGGCCAAGAAGGACTTGGTAACCGGAACTTCAAGAGATGCTCACGGAGGATCCGTGGCCTCTACCTCTAAGAAGGGACCTGCTCCAGCAAGGACCCTGTCTGTTCCAAGACTTACCGCGGCTGCGTTTGACGGCATGGCGGTTGAACGCCGGATCCTGAAGGAAAAAAGGCATTCCGGATGAAGTCATCCCTATCCTGATCAAAGCCAGGAAGGATGTAACCGCAAAAACATTATCACCGCAATTGGCGAAAATATGTTGCGTGGTGCGAGGCCAGTAAGGCCCGACGGAGGAAATTCAACTGGGTCGATTCCTACATTTCCTGCAAACAGGAGTGTCTATGGGCCTGAAATTGGGGTTCATTAAGGTTCAAATTTCGGCCCTGTCAATTTTCTTCCAAAAAGAACTAGCTTCAGTCCCTGAAGTTCAGACGTTTATAAAAGGGGTACTGCATATACAGCCTCCTTTTGTGCCTCCAGTGGCACTTTGGGATCTCAATGTAGTTTTGGGTTCCAAAAGTCACATTGGTTTGAACCACTTAAATCTGTGGAGTTAAAATATCTCACATGGAAAGTGGTCATGCTGTTGGCCCTGGCCTGGGCCAGGCGCGTGTCAGAATTGGCGGCTTTATCCTGAAAAAGCCCTTATCTGATTTTCCATTCGGACAGGGCGGAATTGAGGACTCGTCCTCAGTTTCTCCCCAAGGTGGTTTCAGCGTCTCACCTGAACCAACCTATTGGTGGTGCCTGCGGCTACTAGGGACTTGGAGGCCTCCAAGTTGCTAGACGTTGTCAGTGCCCTGAAAATATATGTTTCCAGGACGGCTGGAGTCAGGAAATCTGACTCGCTGTTTATCCTGTGTGCACCCAACAAGCTGGGTGCTCCTGCTTCTAAGCAGACTATTGCTCGTTGGATTTGTAGTACAATTCAGCTTGCACATTCTGTGGCAGGCCTGCCACAGCCAAAAATCTGTAAATGCCCACTCCACAAGGAAGGTGGGCTCATCTTGGGCGGCTGCCCGAGGGGTCTCGGCTTTACAACTTTGCCGAGCAGCTACTTGGTCAGGAGCAAATACGTTTGTAAAATTCTACAAAATTGATATCCTGGCTGAGGAGGACCTGGAGTTCTCTCATTTGGTGCTGCAGAGTCATCCGCACTCTCCCGCCCGTTTGGGAGCTTTGGTATAATCCCCATGGTCCTTACGGAGTCCCCAGCATCCACTTAGGACGTTAGAGAAAATAAGAATTTAGTTACCGATAATTCTATTTCTCATAGTCCGTAGTGGATGCTGGGCGCCCATCCCAAGTGCGGATTGTCTGCAATACTTGTACATAGTTATTGTTACAAAAATCGGGTTATTGTTGTGAGACATCTTTCAGAGGCTCCTCTGTTATCATGCTGTTAACTGGGTTCAGATCACAGGTTATACGGTGTGATTGGTGTGGCTGGTATGAGTCTTACCCAGGATTCAAAATCCTTCCTTATTGTGTACGCTCGTCCGGGCACAGTATCCTAACTGAGGCTTGGAGGAGGGTCATAGGGGGAGGAGCCAGTGCACACCGGATAGTCCTAAAGCTTTCTTTAGATGTGCCCAGTCTCCTGCGGAGCCGCTATTCCCCATGGTCCTTACGGAGTCCCCAGCATCCACTACGGACTATGAGAAATAGAATTATCGGTAAGTAAATTCTTATTTTTTTTTAGCCTGATTGCTGCGCTGCGGACAACAGCAGCTAGCGATCAACTCGGAATGACCCCCAGTGTCCAGTGAATTGCATTGTGAATTGATCTGTGTTGTGCAGTAGTGAGAGGCCTGCTTGAACAGGAGCACTAATTAAGCTTAAGAACCTGGCCCATCTCACAAATGGGTTGATCAGAACCAAACAAATGTAAATTATGTTGATGAAACAAAGCTAGTGCCCTACAAATTTTGTCCTTAATTCAGTTTTGGGGAAATAAGATCTGGTTGAGGAGTTTCAATGTCCAGTATAGGTTCATCAGATTGTCCTATTCCAGGCCCCAGAGGACTTTAATGAGCACTTATCTCCCGTTACAGCTCCTACCTGGACATGCTGAAGGTGGTTGTTTTCCGGTACCTCTTCTGGTTTGTCCTGGCGGTTGTGTTCATCACAGGTGCTACACGAATTAGTGTTTTCGGCCTGGGTTACCTGATGTCCTGCTTCTACCTCCTCCTCTTTGGCACAGCCCTCCTGCAGAAGCCGGTGAAAGCCAGGCTGGTTTTATGGGACTGTTTGATCATCTATAACATTGCCGTGATACTGTCCAAGAACCTGCTTTCGGTAAGAGTTTACTTTTTGGCAAAATCTTTATGACCTGTTTATGTATCACTGTATAAATAAACTATGTGGCAAGTTAGTTTAGCTTTCATATTGCTGCATTGACAATAGGGCCAAACTCGCCTGAATCGTGCCTGTGCTTGCTTCGCGTAGACTTAGTACTACATAAGGGGTGTAGTACGGTATGCCGGCGCTCGGGCTCCCGGCGACCAGCATACCGGCGCCGGGTGCCCGACCGCCGGCATACCGACAGCGTGGCGAGCGCAAAGGAGCTCCTTGCGGGCACGGTGGCGCGCTATGCGCACCACACTATTTTATTCTCCCTCCAGGGGGGTCGTGGACCCCCACGAGGGAGAATAGCTGTCGGTATGCCGGGTGTCGGGATTCCGGCATACTGTGCGTCGGGATCCCGACATTCGGCATACTGAAGACCACCCCTACATAAGGCCTATGGGGGCAGATGTATTAAGCCTGAAGAAATGATAAAGCAGTAATAAGTGGAAGGTGATAACGC